>NC_041381.1:49957498-50001160 GCF_002162155.2 Triticum dicoccoides | reverse complement strand
AGGGGGCAGTGACACTCACATATCTCTACTCTTATAAAAAACAGAGTTAGTGATGATGGTGTTCCTGCCATCCTGCAATATAGGCCATCCAATTTATATCCGACGGACATGAAGGAAAATATGGCAATTTTGCAAAAAGATAAGTCATTCCTCATTCATCCTTTTCCCCCACAAGATAAACTTCTCATACAAATGCATCTTGATGTTCCGTGCAACGCACATGGGCATCTTGCTAGTAGGGAGAAGGAGTTTGTGTGACACATATCGAGCTATATTAAGGGATAGGTAGATAGCATATGTGTGAGAGACATTATTATACTTTGAGACATTAGTGGCTGTGGGTGGGCGGAATTAAAGGGGTGGGCGTGTTAGACATAGAGAGCGTGTGTGTTTCTGTGTGAGAGACTTGTAGGACGGGGTAGAAAGACGAATTTAACCCTGACGGAGGGAGAGAAATACACGAAGTGCGCGTGTGTGATTCCGATGCCCACAGGGAAATGAGATATGTATGCGTGTGAGTGAGATTGCACAATTCATTCACGTATCACTATCTAGCGACCGTGGACGTGCATCGCTTGAACATAAGTCAAAATCTACTTCGTATCGTGGCCAAAGGTACAATAACGATTCAACGCTATAAAGATTGGACACTCACATATCACATTTTTTCCTATTTAAATAAACCTTTTTCAGTTGTGCATGCCAAAGTTACAGTGATGTTTCTTCAAACAACCAATGTAGCTATCATGCACATGCACCATTGTTACTCTTGCATTCAAATTCATTAGTCTTGGATGATTTAAGTTTCTATTTTGAAGTAATATATATGTAATATTCATATATGAATTCAACGGTTACGCAATTTATGAAATGGAGGCTATGTAATCATATGAGGTAACACTTTTAAGTAGCTAACTACAATATCCATTTCTCTTTGTGCGCCTCTACACTAACACGTCAATGCATTATGTTTAAAGTAAATAACCAATGGCACTAAATTATCTATTTACACGAGAAATACATAGGCTGAGCGTTTGATCCCTTTTTTTGTGAACGCGCCACTACACCCGTACGATTGGCCACGCCCGTGTGAACGTCCAAGTTATCGGCGCATCATCCCGAGTGTCCTTTGGTGCACGAAGACCAACAGTTACAATACCGCCCTCATCTACATGATAGGTCGGGGCTGCTTTGGTAACTTCCGGTTCCCCCACTACACGCCACCCCCATTTCCTCTCCCCTCCTCCCGCAAAAACGACTAACTCCACAGCACCAGAGCATCTTACAACATGCCGTCCGTACTTCATCGCCCTTTCTCCCCTCCCCTCTCGAAACCCTAGACTGCTCATCCACTGGCGTACCATAGCCCATTCACTGCCAGCGGCGTCCACTTCGCCGGATCTGCTTCTGCGGCCGCACCTACCCCTCCCACCTCCCCTAGAAACAAGTAGACTGCTCATCCACCACTGTACCACAGCCCATTCAGTGCCGGCCTTGTCCATGGCACCGGATCTGCTTCGCCGGTACTCTCGTCAACCGCTGCGCATCTGCAGCAGCTCATTCGTACTCCCCACCGGAGACGCTTCGTCCAGACCCCCCGGAGCCGCCCCACCGATGCCCCCGTCGACGGCCTCTGATCCTCTTCACCGACACCTTCCTCAACCCTACCGGAGGCGCTTCGCCGACACCTTCCTCAACCCTACCAGAGCCGCTTCGCCGACACCAGCGTCAACCCTACCGGAGTAGCTTCTCCTATACCATTCTCAACCCTACCGGGGCCGCTTTGCCAACTCACAAGTCCACGGCCTCAGATCCTCTTTCTCGCACCCTCATTCAACCTACCGGAGCAGCTTCTGACGCCCCGTCCACGGCCGCAGATCCGCATCGTCGACACCACCCTTAACCCAACCACCGGAGCAGCTTCTGACGCCCCGTCCACGGCCGCAGATCCGCATCGTCGACACCATCCTTAACCCAACCACCGGAGCAGCTTCTGACGCCCCGTCCACGGCCGCAGATCTGCGTCGTCGACACCATCCTTAACCCAACCACCGGAGCAGTTTCACCTACGCCCTCGTCCACGGCCACAGATCCGCTTCGCCCACACCATAGTCCACCCTACCGGAGCTGCTCCACAAACACTATACTCGACGGTTCTAGATCTCCTTACCGGACGCCGATAGTCAGTGCAGCATCATCACCCTCGATGTTTCTAACCTGATTCCCACTGTCTGGAGAGATGCCAAGCACCCGCCACGGCCTAGGTACTTGTCACCTTTAAACCCGTCCAGCATCTCCTGCCCGATGTACTTCAAATATACTAACCGGTCGCTGTTACCTGTTATGCAGCTGGAAAAAACTACAAGGACGATGTTTCTTCTGGATCTAACAGCTTGGCCAACCAAGATCCTGGACTGAGGCATTGCTATGATCTTGTAAGCGCGTCTCTCTCTCTTGTATTGTTCTGTGCCTGCCAGCATGCTTGGCTAGGATTTTCGACCAGTAATCCCTTTGTGCAGACAATGATTTCTACTACTGGCTGCTAAATTAGATATGTAGATGTCATACATGATACTACCTCGTACCTCCGTTCCTAAATATAAGTCTTTCTAGAGATTCCACTATAGGCTACATACGGAGCAAAATGAGTGAATCTACACTCGAAAATGCATCTATATACATCTGTACGTGGTCCATACTGGAATCTCTACAAAGACATATATTTAGGAACAGGGGCAGTACATTACACAAAATCGTAGGTGGCATGTAGGAATTCCAGTGCACTACATTAGGCTCCCTTAGAGTGCCTGCCAGTCCAGCATACAGAGTCATGGCTAGTTTATAGTACACACACAATCGTTAATTGGTGGTTTAAATATGCGCAAGGGATATGCAATGTAGTATTAATGTAGAGATGTCTGAGATTAGCCGTGTCAACTTGCAGATAGGGTTACACAATGAAAAAGTACAAGATGTATGTGGCAATTTCATGGAACATCGCAAAAAAAGGAGAGGCATCGGTGAGCCTATACAGTGTGCTATGGTACGTCACTCCTCCATTGCAATCATCATGACATGTTATTTGTATGCCAGTTCTATTAGCCAAGTTTCTTAGGGACAGTTATTACGAGTTATCCTAAGAAAATAAGCACCTGTGAATATAAGCTCCATGTAATATGCCAACCAGTTCTTTTCATTGCGTTTTCAGCTTATCTTTGGTATGATCAGTGGAAAGTCTAGATTGCATTATATATATTTTTCATTTTGCTGCACATATGGAAATTAATCTGACTTGCAAACATCACAAATTGAACCCAGTGCAGTAATTAATATGATAGGAAAACAGACCATCACTATTTGCTCAAAATGCAAATACAAAGATACCATCTACTTGGCACAATCTACTTTGGTCAATGTTTTCCATAGAGATCCCATTGCCTAATTTAAACGAAGAATGCATGACCCACATTTAAATGAAGAACAATTATTTGTTGAAATTCGATGGTCCAAGTGGCTGGTTATTATCATATAGCAGCACCACCTGAAAGCATCATATAGCAGCAGCAGCAGCTCATAGCAACTCATCATACAACAGCAGCAGTCTACAATTCATCATATACCAGCAGCAGCTCATAGCAATTCATCATATAGCAGCAGCAGGAGCAGCTCATAACAATTCATCATATAGCAGCAGCAGCTCATAGCAACTCATCATACAGCAGCAGCAGTCTGCAATTCATCATATACCACCAGCAGCTCATAGCAATTCATCATATAGTAGCAGCAGGAGCAGCTCATAGCAATTCATCATATAGCAGCAGGAGGAGCAGCTTGTAGCAACTCATCATATAGCAGCAGCAGCAGCTCATAGCAATTCATCATATAGCAGCAGCATCAGCTCATAGCAACTCATCATACAACAGCAGCAGCTCATAGCAATTCATCATATAGCAGCAGCAGGAGCAGCTCATAGCAATGCATCATATAGCAGCAGCAGAAGCAGCTCATAGCAATTCATCGTATAGTGGATCAGAATGAAAATTTGGCAAAAAATCAGAGGAGATCCTCACCTTGTTGGATGAGCTCATCCTTCAACAGCACCTCAAGGCCATGGCCTGGGAGGAGGGGAGGGGGAACAAGGTGCCTTCTGCCGTAGTGTGGCATCAGCCGTAGTTGTGCAGCGCCCGCTGGAGTAGTGCGTTGGACGAACCACAGTGGAGCAGCTGCTGGAGACCATGAGAATGAGGGGCGGCGCCAGAGGGAGGAGCAGCCAGGGAGATTTGCCCCTACCCACCGGCCATGTAGACTAGATGGACATAGCATCATCGAGGACCAGGCCAGATGGGACCAGTGGCGACGGCTCGCTGGAGGAACCCTAGTGCTGCAGGCAGGGGATCGAGGTAGAGGGAAAGGGGAGAGGAGATGCAAGCGGGCAGGGCAATGAATTCTTGCGTGTTTGTTTTCACTTGAGGGTCAGGTGTGACACAGGCGTCAGCAGTTGCATTTTGAGTGTAATATAGGCAAACAACAGAGTCATTTCACTATTCCCCTTCCCTTCAATTTTTAGTGAGGTTCTACCCGAAACACCCCCCTCCAAAGCGAAATTAGTTAAGCCCAAGCCCATAACTCAAAAATGACTTCTTTACATCTTTTATGGCTTATTTTGACAATATACCCTGAAAAAGCGAAATTGAACTGGCCCTTAACCTGCAATTCAATTGTGCGTGCAATGATGAATCACTCCTGTCTGCTATCTGTACATTTAGGCATCATCATACATGGCATAACCTAATACATGTGCATTCCATTATAGAATTTGGAATATGCAATGTTTATGTTAGTTCATATGTTGCACATGACGTTTAAATGCCCCTTAAATCTGGTCAGTCAAGTGATGGTCTTTAAGCCTCCTTCTTTGCTTCTTTTCTTGATATGTAAGATTTGCTCACACATCTGTTCAATTGCTTGTTTGCATCAGCCAGCCATACTAGGACTGTTTGCTTTGATTACTTGTTGTTCTTGACCTAACACTCTAATAGAGCTTGTCAACGATTTAAACACTAAGGGCTGCTGTAGTGGGGCCTTGTCTAACTCATAGGTGAATAAAGGTTTGGTTGTACACTACAGTAGGCTCTCCAAGAGTACCTGGAGATCCAGTTCGAAGGTATGCCTAGTTTTTACATAGTGCAGACATAGTAAATGCTCATTTCATTGTGTGCAAGTGCAAGAGATGCGGCATGTTTCATTATGTGGTGTTGTTTTGTTATAATCTCATCCTTTTGTGTTCACAGACTGGAAAGTATGCATATTTATCTTCCAAGGAGACGAGTAACTAGTTTGTGTCACCTTGCAGAGGGGGTGCAATGAAGATAAGATTGAGGATTTCCAAGTACAAGATGTTAGGAAGGAGCCTTGCAAGAGAAGTAGAAGCTGCGCTGAGCCTCTTCAACCTGCTAAGGTAAGTCACTGTATGCAACTCAACAGTTCAATTCCTTGTTTGTTTCAGGCATAGTTAATTTTCTCTTTTCAATTGCTTTATTTGTCCTCACTTAATGAGATGCCCAAATAATTATGCCTGATGTTCGGTACTTGTATCACTATTAGTTGACATAATTAAAGGCCTTACAATTTAATTACTCTGCCGAAGTGTGCCTGAAGCTTTGAAGTCTATTAACCAACTATTATTGCATGAGGCTCACAATCTAGTTTATACTATGCTAATGATTGCATAGTTTTGCCTGCTGTAGTATGTTTGTATGAAACCCTCTGCTGTTCATTATGCTCCCTAAGACTTTAATTGAGGTACAGAGTGGCCAACTTCTTGCTTACTTATACGCAACGTGATGTCTAAATTTGTAACTTGTCTGTGTTTTCGATTGGGCCCCAACATCATGCTCCTCTGGTGAGCTAAGAGGGATTTCTGTATGCAGGCTGCACAAACTATCTTTTTTATAATTTTTAAAATATCACATGCTTATGCTTCATGACGTGTAACATTTTTTTGTGAAAGTGACGTGTAACATTATTGTTAGTCCTGTTTTGCCATGTAGTACAAAATAGTGTCTTGTTCACTTCACTATTGTAACTATATTTTTGCCCTAGTCATGTGTACTTACAGAAACATTTCAGGATGAAGTGACATCAACACAAAAATTTGCGAGCAGTGCGGCATGGCCGTTACCGAATGATTATGGATTGGAATTGGAATGTGCTGATGTTCTCGAGCATCAACTAGAGGTGGCAAGACAACGTGTACATTATTGTCAACGTATAATCAACAAGTTGAGACTGGACATGCATGTATTAGATGAAGGAGTCAAAAAAATGAAACAAGACACCGAGGTAACCATGAAGGAATTGGAGATTTTGCAGACTAAAATTTGTGCTATCTGAATCCGGCCAATCCTATTTTCTGATGAGATTATAGTTCAAATGGAGTTAAGTTGATGCGCATCCATGATGTATGAGCCGTATTCGCCTAGTGTATGTAATTTGCTGTTTGTGTATGCTTTATTATCACCTATGCCGTACCATAATGCCTAGTGGGTATAATCGGCTGTAATTTCTTTATTGTATAGTGTAGGATTATTCTACCTTTCTATGCCTTGATCTCTTTGTTGTATAGTGTATGCTTTTTAGATGTGATAGTATTGAGTAGGATAATTCTTTGAATATGCTATATCGTTCAAACAGGACCAACTCGCCCGACCATGGGCCTTCTACGTCTCGTAGGATCCATGGGCCTTCTACGTCTCGTAGGATCCATGGGCCTTCTACGTCTCGCAGGATCCATGGGCCATCTACGTCTCGCAGTGTCCATGGGCCTTCTACGTCTCGCAGGATCCTTGGGCCTTCTACGTCACGTAGGATCCATGGGCCGCCGACTCATTTATGGGTCTTGTACTGGCCTTTAATGGGCCGTAGACGGGCCTATAATGGAAATTGTACGTTTTATTGGCTGACCATAACGGGCCGTTAATAGGCCGTATTTGGTGATGCTATGAAAATGGCCCAACAGACTAACGGACCACAAACGGGCCGACTGTAACGACGGGCCACAAGCAGAAAATGACAGTAACGAGCCGTAAGTAACTGAATGCTACAAATAAGCCCAAGAATAAATGGGCTCTGAGAAGGCCGAAAGATAACATGGGCTGTAAACGGCCCAACTGAATAATGGGCCCTTAATGGGTATAAAGCGATACACTGTTCATTACGGGCCAGTTTCACCACGGGACGTTAATGGGTCTAAAGTAATACACTGTTCATCGCGGGCCAGTTTCACCACGGGCTGGAATCATATTGGATTGCCCAGATGACGCTACTGGGCCTAATTCGGATAGGGCGTAACGGGCCTTGGGTTAGCGGGCTGTAAATGGGCTATATGCGAACAGGCCGTTAATAGGCTTTCCATGGGCCGGCCCGCCACCTTTTGACCAAGTCAAATGGGCCGGCCTTTTCACAGGAATGGGCCTCTGTTGGGCCGTGCCACATGTCGATGTATCATAGGCGCCTTCTGTCCATGAGTGGATGACATCTGTCCCAATGATGAGATGACACGTGTTTCCTCCAGCCAATGATGATTTTACACGTGGAAAATCCCCATTGGTCGGGGCTGTTAACGGGTTATCGGATCCAAAACCCGACCCGATAGCTTAACGGCGTTCCGTTACGGTGGATGCCACGTGTTGGTCACCCTTGACGAAAGCACTTCTGTGACGCGTGATTTATCGTCATGGAAGTGGACACTTCCGTGATGATAATTTTGGTAATGTCATCGAACACTTCTACGACAGCACAGGTATGACTATCTCGATTCTGTCATAAATTTGTCATGGATGTACATGCATGACAAAAAATGCGACCTACTGTGACAAACACGTATCATCACGGAAGTGTATTGTTTTGTAGTGATGAACAGTAGACGGTGGAGGGGTGCCCATGGAGGGGTGGTTGAACAGTAGCCGGTGGAGTAGCGCGCGGTGGAGGCTGGATGAACAGGAGCCCGTGGAGGCTGGAGGAGGTCAACAATAGCCCGTGGAGGCTGGAGGAGGTCGACGATGGAGATGAACAGTATCCCGTGGAGTCCCGTTTTGCGGTATGCCACACCCCTCCCGATGAACAGGACCCCCGTTTCGACCGTAGCGCTCCAACACAAGTCCGTTTCGTCCGTTTTGCGGTTCGCCACACCCCTCCCGATCAACAGGACCCGCGTTTCGACCGTAGGAGGTCTGTTTCCTCCGTTTTGCGGTATGCCACACCCCTCCCGAATAACAGGACCCCCGTTTTGACCGTAGGAGGTCCGTTTCCTCCGTTTTGCGGTACGCCACACCCCTCCCGATCAACAGGACCCCGTTCCGAACATAGGAGGTCTGTTTCCTCCGTTTTGCGGTACGCCAGGCCTCGTTTCCATCGCCTGTTCTGTCCAAGCCGGTTGGCTCCCACGCGTTTCGTTGCCTCCCGATGAACACGACGCATTCTGTTGCCTCCCCATGAACACGACGCATTCCGTTGCCTCCCCATGAACACGACGCATTTCGTTGCCTCCCCATGAACACGATAACGACTCTGTTTCTTCGTTCCGACCCAGCCATGTACACGAGCCCTGGCCGTACCTATGTGTGAGTAGGCGTTCGACACCCCGCCCGTATGTACGTACGTGGCCGTATTTTCTTTCTTGCACCCTGGTCGTTGTACGTACGTGTACATGCTACGTGCACGCCTCTACTACGACACGTGCGCGCCTCTACATCGACCAGCATATATGTACATACACGTTCGCGACCAGAATGACAATGCTACGTACGCTTCGACCAGGTGGGTCCCGACTGTTAGGCACTTCCTTGCGTGCGAAAATGTAGCTGGCGGGTCCCAACAGTCAAAGGGGCGAATCGTTTTTTTGCCCGGATGCACTTCCTTTGCATGCGAAGATGTAGCTGATGGGTCCCAGCAGTCAGGGGGGCGAATTTCTTTTTTTGCCCGGATGCACTTCCTTGCATGCGAATATGTAGCTGGTGGGTCCCAACAGTCAGGGGGGCGAATCTTTTTTTTGCCCAGGCGCACTTCCTTGCGTGCGAAGATGTAGCTAGTGGGTCCCAACAGTCAGGGGGAAACTTTTTTTCACGAAATACGGTGGCCCGTCCGGTGGGTCCCCGCTGTCAGGTGGAGGAATCATTATTTTGCGCGTAATAAGGAGGCACTTCCTTGCTGCGGCCGTGGACCCAGCTGTCAGCCTCTCCACGTACAGTCCACATCCGATGGAAGTCGTTCCTTGACAACGTTGACCACGCCGCGCCGAGAGCACCACGGCAGTGGATGATGGCGAGGCCTAGGAAGGGGACGACTCAGAGCCGGGGAAGACGCAGCAGAGGATGCCCACGCGAAGAGGAGTACGAGGGTTCACTGGTTCGGCTGCGGTGTGAGGCTGCTGTCGCCGCAGAATAACAGGGGGTGTGGGTGAGTAGAGGGATTGCCTGGCCAGTGGTGGGAGTAGTAGGGGGCGGTGAGGCCTCCGCGGCATCACAGCCGGCCGCGGGAGGCAGGAGCACGCGGCACGACTGGCGCTGGTTTGGGCGGCTGGAGCAAGAAGACCAGAGGTTGAAGAAGCACTACAACCGTTGGATGAACATCGTACGGTAACAGGAGCTAGAATCGTTCATATTGACTAAGTTGACAAAGCCCTCCGTCCCCGTCAACTTGGTAGGCCTACAAGTCAGCCTCCCAGTATGCTGGGTTCCAGCTGGCAGAGGGAGTATTCATTTTTTTGTGCATAATAAGGAGGCACTTCCTTGCGTGCGAAGATAGCTGGTGGGTCCGACAAGTCAGCGGGGGGCACGTTTTTTCGCAAAATACAGAGGGCCTTCCGGTGGGTCCCAGATGTCAGGTGGAGGAATCATTATTTTGCGCGTAATAAGGAGGCATTTCCTTGTGTGCGGTCGTGGACCCAGCTGTCAGCCTCTCCACGCACTGTCTACTTCCGATGGTGTCGTTCGTTGACCACGTTGACCACGCCGTGCCGAGCGCATCCAAGGTGGTGGACGACAGCGAGGCCCCGGACAGCAACGAGCCGGAGATGGGAAGACGCGGGAGTAGAGTCGCAGACAGAGAGGTGTACGAGGGTTAACTGGTTCTAGTGCGGTGTGGTTCGGCAGTCGGTGGAGAAGAATAGGAGGTGTGGAGGGATGGAGGGATGGACTGGCCAACGGTGGAGTAGCGCTTCATAGCGAAGCATGCTAAGCAGAGCTGCTAGCAGCAGGAGGCGGTAGGTGGTCCCGACGGCGCTGGAGGAAGAAGATGAGAGATTGAAGATGGATGCCGGTCGTTGGATGTAAATCCAACGGCTAACATGTCAGAATCATTTGTTGACTAAATTGACAACGACTTGCGTTGGCTTCGACCTATTGGCCCACATTTCAACCTCCAAAAATGTGGCATGTATTCAACCCATTTTTTCAGAATTTTTAGTCTTTTTTTTGTGCGATAGAATTTACAGTCAATTTGATATATTTTTTTGAATTACAGCCATTAGCTGGGCTGGGTGAACAATTAATGTAGCGTCCATGCGGCCCATTTATTTTATTTCCTAAAAAATTACAGGTCATTTGCACTTTCTCGAAATACATGATTTTGCTGGGCTGATTCTAATTATAATGTTGGGTTGGGCCAGCAATGTTATCAAAAAATAAAAAGGGGCTGAGCATTTTGTTATATATATATTTAAATAATAAGTGATATTATTACATTCGTCCTTAAATCTTACCAAGCTTTTGTACACAATCACTAGGATTTTCGTGCCAAAACAATCGAGGATTTTATTTGTTAAGAAATTATTTTTATAAGTTAATAAGATGTGGGATATTGTTTTCTTACATATGTAAGTATCTGTTAAATACATGATCACAATAAAAATAATATATAATAACATATAAAATAATTTAAATATATATAATATAGTTAGAAGGGAAACATAAGTTGTACCTGGCGTTCCTATTCTTATATAGAAAAATAGAACAGACCTCTACGTTTTCTTCAAAAAAGTACATAAATTGGGCTGCCAAAAATAAAACCTCGGATGGGAGGTCCATAGGCCGGTCGATACATGACGGCCCTAAGAAAATACAAACAGGCCCTCCCATCCGAGGTTGTGGGCTGCGCATGTTAAAAATGAAAGCCTAGACGGGGCAGCCCAAAACCACGTCCAACACTTGCCAAAACTTTGTCCCTCGTTTTCTCTGTGTTTCGCACACTCGACATTGTGTGGGCATTTTGACTGTGCATCATATGAAGATGTGCTATGCATGCATGTTGATCAGCATGATGTTAACTAGCTGGTAGTTCCATTTTCGACAATGAATAAAACTTCCAACATGATGTTAACCCTGTTTGAAAAGGCCGTGTTAATATAAATGCTCTGCCTCTGAAAGTTGCAATTTCTTATCTGAAACTGAACTTGCAGTTTCTTATCTGAAACTGAACTTGCAGTTTCTTACCTGAAACTGAAACTTGCAGTTTCTTCTCGTCTGCACTTTTATACTTCTATGAAACTCCATTTTTTAAGTGCTAAAAATAGATCTCTAGAATTCATAAAATTCTTCATATGCTCAATACTGCAAATCTGAAATTCAAAAGACATTCATATATGAAAGTACTCTCAAAATACACAACACAAAACACAATTCACAACCTGCAAATACTGACAACCCTAAGCTCCTCCTGACAATTCACAACCTGCCCGACTATTGGGTTGGAGGGGGGGGCAGCCCCCTCCTATTCCTCAGAGGCAAACAACCGCCCCGTGAGACGATGTGAACGATGAGGGAGACGATGGCGGGGAAGCGTCGTCGGGCCAACTGCTTTTCTCCTCTTGCAGTTGGGTTCGGTCGATGAAGACTCCACCGGCTCGCTCTGGCAGGACACCCTCACAAATGGCACCCTGTAGATGCTCAATCCTTCAATCTCTGGTGGATGCTCCATCCGGGATCGATACTCCCACCACCGCTCCCTCAAGATTGGATTCGGTGAATATGTTTGCTCCATGGCCCAGAGGAGCAGCTCTATGTACTCCGGCGCGACTCCCTCCGGGAGTATCGCCGCCTTTTCGCTCTATTGCAGATATTTGGCCATGGATGTCATCGTCGCCGCTAGTTGGTCGTTGTTGTCAAACCAAGACTGTATCTCCAACATCCTAGCTAGCTTCACAGGGTCGCCTCTGCGATCCTCATGTATCGGTTGTACTCCTCCATCAATCTACTTCTCCACAGCACCTTCACTCGCCGACGGTGGTTTTTGAATGGAAGAGGAGAGGAGCAGCGCTGGTTTTGGATTAGAACGGGAGAAGAGCGACACTGGTTTTGGACTGGAACAGGAGAGGTGGGGCGGTGGTTTTGAAATGGAAGAGGAGAGGAGCGGCACTGGATTTAGATTGGAACAGGAGAGGAGCGGCGGTGGTTTAAGAGGAGAAGAGCGGCGCTGGTCTTGGAAGTATTTTTTGTTGTTTTACGTATTTTGGGTCAAAGTTTGACCACGTACTATATTTGACAAGCAAAATGTGAATGCATGTCACCAAAAATTGTATCGTTTGGTTCATATCTGAATGTACTTTCAAATTATATTATTTTTGCAACGTATAACATATATTTTATGTGCGAAAATCATGGTCAATTATGACCCAGAATAAAAGGGAGACTAGTTAATGTGGGGTCGCTTTCTTAATTGAAGGATAAATTGATTTTGATTTTGATCCAGTCACAGCGCGCCAGCCCTCTCGCCCAATCCTAAATTGCTGCCGCACGCTCCTCTCCCTCTTCTCCATTGCAAAACCACCTCCTCTCCTCTCCATCATCTCCATTCCAAAACCATTGTCTCGCCTCTCCCTCTTCTGATCTTCTCCATTGCAAAACCACCTCCTCTCCTCTCCATCATCTCCATTCCAAAACCACCTCCTCTCCTCTCCATCATCTCCATTCCAAAACCACCGTCTCGCCTCTCCTTCTTCTGATCTTCTCCATTGCAAAACCACTTCCTTGCTACCTCTCGAGCACTATGTTGGATTTCCCCGAAGAGGAGAGGATGATGCAGCAAAGTAGCGTAAGTATTTCCCCCAGTTTTTGAGAACCAAGGTATGAATCCAGTAGGAGACCACGCACAAGTCCCTCGTACCTGCACAAAACAATAGCTACTCGCAACCAACGCGATTAGGGGTTGTCAATCCCTTCACGGTCACTTACGAGAGTGAGATCTGATAGAGATGATAAATAATATTTTTGGTATTTTTGATAGATAGATGCAAAGTGAAAAGTAAAAGGCAAAGTAAAAACAAAGAAAGTAATAAAGCAATAGAAATTGATATGATGAGAATAGACCCGGGGGCCATAGGTTTCACTAGTGGCTTCTCTCAAGAGCATAGATATTCTACGGTGGGTGAACAAATTATTGTTGAGCAATTGACAGAATTGAGCATAATTATGAGTATATCTAGGTAATGATCATGTATATAGGCATCACGTCCGAGACAAGTAGATCAAAACGATTCTGCATCTACTACTATTACTCCACTCGTCGACCGCTATCCAGTATGCATCTAGAGTATTAAGTTAAAAACAGAGTAATGCCTTAAGCAAGATGACATGATGTAGAGGGATAAATTCATGCAATATGATAAAAAAACCATCTTGTTATCCTCGATGGCAACAATACAATACGTGCCTTGCTGCCCCTGCTATCACTGGGAAAGGACACCGCAAGATTGAACCCAAAGCTAAGCACTTCTCCCACTGCAAGAACTACCAATCTAGTTGGCCAAACCAAAAAGGATAATTTGAAGAGACTTGCAAAGATAACTCAATCATACATAAAACAGTTCAGAAGATTCAAATATTTTCCATAGATAAGTTGGATCATAAACCCACAATTCATCGGTCTCAACAAACACACCGCAAAAAGAAGATTACATCGAATAGATCTCCACGAGAGAGGGGGAGAACATTGTATTGAGATCCAAAAAGAGAGAAGAAGCCATCTAGCTACTAGCTATGGACCCGAAGGTCTGAAGTAAACTACTCACAGTTCATCGGAAGGGCTATGGTGTTGATGTAGAAGCCCTCCATGGTGGATGCCCCCTCCGGCGGAGCTCCGGAACAGGCCCCAAGATGGGATCTTGTGGATACAGAAGGTTGCGGCGGTGGAATTAGGATTTTGGCTCCTGTTCTGATCGTTTGGGGATACGTAGGTATATATAGGAGGAAGGAGTACGTCGGTGGAGCAACAGGGGGCCCACAAGGTAGGGGGGCACGCCCAGGGGGGCGCGCCCTCCACCCTCGTGACCACCTCTGGCACTTCTTGGAGTAGGGTCCAAGTCTCCTGGATCACGTTCGGTGAGAAAATCACGTTCCCGAAGGTTTCATTCCGTTTGGACTCCGTTTGATATTCCGTTTCTTCGAAACACTGAAATATGCAAAAAAACAGCAATTCTGGGCTGGGCCTCCGGTTAATAGGTTAGTCCCAAAAATAATATAAAAGTGGAAAATAAAGCCCAATATAGTCCAAAACAGTAGATAAAGTAGCATGGAGCAATAAAGAATTATAGATACGTTGGAGACGTATCAGGCATCCCCAAGCTTAATTCCTGCTCGTCCTCAAGTAGGTAAATGATAAAAAAGAATTTTTGATGCGGAGTGATACTTTGGCATAATTTCAATGTAAATCTTCTTAATTGTGATATGAATATTCAGATCCGAAAGATTCAAGACAAAAGTTCATATGGACATAAAAAATAATAATACTTCAAGCATACTAATCAAAGCAATCATGTCTTCTCAAAATAACATGGCCAAAGAAAGTTATCCCTACAAAATCATATAGTCTGGCTATGCTCCATCTTCCCCACATAAAATATTTAAATCATGCACAACCCCGATGACAAGCCAAGCAATTATTTCATACTTATGACATTCTCAAAACTTTTTCAATCTTCACGCAATACATGAGCATGAGCCATGGATATAGCACTATGTGGAATAGAATGGTGGTTGTGGAGAAGACAAAAAAAGGAGGGAAGATAGTCTCACATCAACTAGGCGTATCAACGGGCTATGGAGATGCCCATCAATAGATATCAATGTGAGTGAGTAGGTATTGCCATGCAACGGATGCACTAGAGTTATACGTATATGAAAGCTCTACAAAAGAAACTAAGTGGGTGTGCATCCAACTCGCTTGCTCATGAAGACCTAGGGCATTTTGAGGAAGCCCATCATTGGAATATACAAGCCAAGTTCTATAATGAAAAATTCCCACTAGTATATGAAAGTGACAAAATGAGAGACTCTCTATTGTGAAGATCTTGGTGCTACTCTGAAGCACAAGTGTGGTAAAAGGATAGTAGCATTGTCCCTTCTCTCTTTTTCTCTCATTTTTTTATTTTATTTGGGCCTTCCTCTTTTTTTTGGCCTCTTATTATTATTATTATTTTTCGTCCGGAGTCTCATCCCGACTTATGGGGGAATCATAGTCTCCATCATCCTTTCCTCACTTGGGACAATGCTCTAATAATGATGATCATCACAATTTTATTTTTCTTACAACTCAACAATTACAACTCGATATTTCCCGCAAAAAAAATTACAACTCGATACTTAGAACAAAGTATGACTCTATATGAATGCCTCTGGCGGTGTACCGGGATATGCAATGAATCATGAGTGACATGTATGAAAGAATTATGATCCGTGGCCTTGCCACAAATACGATGTCAACTACATGATCATGCTAGCAATATGACAATGATGGATCGTGTCATAATAAATGGAAGGGTGGAAAGTTGCATGGCAATATATCTCGGAATGGCTATGGGAATGCCATGATAGGTATGTATGGTGGCTGTTTTGAGGAAGGTATATGGTGGGTGTATGATACCGGCGAAAAGTGCACGGTATTAGAGAGGCTAGCAAAGGTGGAAGGATGGGAAAAAGTGCGTATAATCCATGGACTCAACATTAGTCATAAAGAACTCATATACTTGTTGCAAAAATCTAGAAGTTATCAAAGAAAAGTATTACGCGCATGCTCCTAGGGGGATAGATTGGTAGGAAAAGACCATCGCTCGTCCCCGACCGCCACTCATAAGGAAGACAATCAATAAATAAATCATGCTCCTAGTTCATCACATAACGGTTCACCATACGTGCATGCTACGGGAATCACAAACTTCAACACAAGTATTCTTTGAATTCACAACTACTTAACTAGCATGACTCTAATATCACCATCTTCATATCTCAAAAACAATTATCAAGCATCAAACTTATCTTAGTATTCAACGCACTCAAAAGAAAGTTTCACATATCTTGAACACCAAGTATATTAACATTAAGCGAATTACCATGCTATTAACGACTCTCAAAATAATCTAAGTGAAGCATGAGAGATCAATAGTTTCTTTAAAACAAATCCACCACCGTGCTCTAAAAGATATAAGTGAAGCACTAGAGCAAAAATTATCATGCTCAAAAGATATAAGTGAAGCACTATGAGCAAAACTATCAAGCTCAAAAGATATAAGTGAAGCACATAGAGTACTCTAACAAATTCCAATTCATGTATGGCTCTCTCAAAAGGTGTGTACAACAAGTATGATTGTGGTAAACTAACAAGAAAATACGCAAATTAAGATATAGCTCCAAGTAAATTACCGATGGAAGTGGACGAAAGAGGGGATGCCTTCCGGGGCATCCCCAAGCTTTGACTTTTTGGTGTCCTTGGATTATCTTGGGGGTGCCATGGGAATCCCCAAGTTTAGGCTCTTGCCACTCCTTGTTCCATAATCCGTCAAAAGAATTCACCCAAAACTTGAAACTTCACAACACAAAACTCAACAGAAATCTCGTGAGCTCCGTTAGAGAAAGAAAACAAAGGACTACTTAAAGTACTGTAATGAAATCATTCTTTATTTATATTGGTGTTAAACCTACTGTATTCCAACTTCTCTATGGATTATAAACTATTTTACTAGCCATAGATTCATCAAAATAAGCAAACAACACCCGTAAAACAGAATCTGTCAAAAACAGAACAGTCTGAAGCAATCTGTAACTAACGCAAACTTCTGGAACTCTAAAAATTCTACCCAAATAGGAAGTCCTGGAAAATCTGTTTATTAAACAGCAGCAAAAAGAATCAACGCAAAATCACGTTCCTGTGATTTAACAAAATTATATTCGTGCGCGCAAAGTTTTTGTTTTTCAGCAGAATCAAATCAACTATCATCGTAGGTTATCCTACAGGTTCTACTTGGCACAAACACTAATTAAAAGATAAAACCACATCCAAACAGAGGCTAGATGGATTATTTATTCCTAAACAGGAGCAAAAACAAAAACAAAAATAAAATTGGGTTGCCTCCCAACAAGCGCTATCGTTTAACGCCCCTAGCTAGGCATAAAAGCAAGGATAGATCTAGGTATTGCCATCTTTGGTAGGCAATTCTTCGATGAGGTATCTACCCCTTTTAGAATTTTCTTTCTCTCTAGTAATTATCAAATTTTCAGGCAAAAGATCAAAAATTCATTTATAGCAAATGGTTCCTTAATGATGGTAAAAAGATTGGGATGAACACTTATAGATTTAAGATCCGATGTTTCCTTACTAGATGATTCTCCCTTATTCTTAGGAATATAAATAAGCTTAGTTTTTTGAGTAGAAGAACTTGGAGTGTTTTGAACGGAAGAAAAAAACGGTTCCCAAGTTGGTAATGATACCCTCAAGTTTATCGATTCTTGCGGAATCTAGATTTTTTTTCTCATTAACTATGGGTTCTTTTTCTTTAATATTTTTCGAAGTCATTCCTACCTTAGATCCATATTGGGTAATTTGATTGTGGATCTTTTTATCAAGATTTTCAATTGATTCAATGGTAGCAACTTTATTCTCAATAGTTTCAAGCCTTTGCATAACGTGCTCCAAAGTTAACATAGTTCCATTAATCAAAAGGGGTGGTGAGCCAAATATATCTATTAAAGCATTATAAGAATCAAAAGTATGGCTACCCAAGAAATTCCCTCCGGTAATGGTATCAAGGATATATCTATACCAAGGATTAGCACCTACGTAAAAATTACGAAGAAGAACTGAAGTAGATTGCTTCCTAGTAGATCTATTTTGAGCATTGCAAATTCTATACCAAGCATCTTTTAAATTTTCTCCCTCCCTTTGCTTAAAATTAGAACTTCATTCTCGGGAGATAGCGGAGAAGATATGAGACTAGTCATGACGACAAGCAAGCAAACTAGCACACGAGAAAATAGAAAGGCAACGAGAAAAGGCAAACGGGAAAGAGAGGAGGAGATTGGGAAAGAGAGGGCGAATAAAACGCCAAGGGTGAAGTGGGGGAGAGGAAAACGAGAGGCAAATGGCAAATAATGTAATGCGAGAGATTGGGATTGTGATGGGTACTTGGTATGGTTGACTTGCTTGCGTGAGCCTCCCCGGCAACGGCGCCAGAAATTCTTCTTGCTACCTGTTGAGCACTGCATTGGATTTCCCCGAAGAGGAGAGGATGATGCAGCAAAGTAGCGTAAGTATTTCCCCCAGTTTTTGAGAACCAAGGTATCAATCCAGTAGGAGACCACGCACAAGTCCCTCGTACCTGCACAAACGATAGCTACTCGCAACCAACGCGATTAGGGGTTGTCAATCCCTTCACGATCACTTACGAGAGTGAGATCTGATAGAGATGATAAATAATATTTTTGGTATTTTTGATAGATAGATGCAAAGTGAAAAGTAAAAGGCAAAGTAAAAACAAAGCAAGTAATAAAGCAATAGAGATTGATATGATGAGAATAGACCCGGGGGCCATAGGTTTCACTAGTGGCTTCTCTCAAGAGCATAGATATTCTACGGTGGGTGAACAAATTACTGTTGAGCAATTGACAAAATTGAGCATAATTATGAGTATATCTAGGTAATGATCATGTATATAGGCATCACGTCTGACACAAGTAGATCGAAACGATTCTGCATCCACTACTATTACTCCACTCATCGACCACTATCCAGCATGCATCTAGAGTATTAAGTTAAAAACAGAGTAACGCCTTAAGCAAGATGACATGATGTAGAGGGATAAACTCATGCAATATGATAAAAACCCCATCTTGTTATCCTCGATGGCAACAATACAATACGTGCCTTGCTGCCTCTGCTGTCACTGGGAAACGATAACGCAAGATTGAACCCAAAGCTAAGCACTTCTCCCATTGCAAGAACTACCAATCTAGTTGGCTAAACCAAAAAGGATAATTTGAAGAGACTTGCAAAGATAACTCAATCATACATAAAAGAATTCAGAAGATTCAAATATTTTCCATAGATAAGTTGGATCATAAACCCATAATTCATCGGTCTCAACAAACACACCGCAAAAAGAAGATTAGATCAAATAGATCTCCACGAGAGAGGGGGAGAACATTGTATTGAGATCCAAAAAGAGATAAGAATCCATCTAGCTACTAGCTATGGACCCGAAGATCTGAAGTAAACTACTCACACTTCATCAGAAGGGCTATGGTGTTGATGTAGAAGCCCTTCGTGGTGGATTCCCCCTCCAGCGGAGCTCCGGAACAGGCCCCAAGATGGGATCTCATGGATACAGAAGGTTGCGGCGGTGGAATTAGGTTTTTGGCTCCTGTTCTGATCGTTTGGGGATACGTAGGTATATATAGGAGGAAGGAGTACGTCGGTGGAGCAACAGGGGGCCCACGAGGTAGGGGGCGCGCCCAGGGGGGGCGCCCTCCACCCTCGTGACCACCTCTGGCACTTCTTGGAGTAGGGTCCAAGTCTCCTGGATCACGTTCGGTGAGAAAATCACATTCCCAAAGGTTTCATTCCGTTTGGACTCCGTTTGATATTCCGTTTCTTCGAAACACTGAAATAGGCAAAAAAACAACAATTCTGGGCTAGGCCTCCGGTTAATAGGTTAGTCCCAAAAATAATATAAAAGTGGAAAATAAAGCCCAATATAGTCCAAAACAGTAGATAAAGTAGCATGGAGCAATCAAAAATTATAGATACGTTGGAGACGTATCACTCCTCTCCTCTCCATCATCTTCATTCCAAAACCATCGTCTCGCCTCTCCCTCTTCTCTATTGCAAGACCACCGTCTCTCCTCCCATCTTCCAAAGCTAGCACCAGACCACTCAGAAGGACATCTATGGAGAGGATGCAGCAATGAATCAGGCAGATCGCGGCGGCGACCAGGCAAAGTTAGCCAGGTTGAAGGAGATCCTTAGTTGGTTTGACAATGAGTGGGAGATTTCGAGGACGGTGCGGGCCATGTGGAAATGTATGCCAAAGAGCGAGACGGCGGCGATGAGGGCGGCGATGTACATGTACTCCTCAGCGGCAGTCACGCCGTAGTCCTCCGAGCTCATTGAGTATCTCCTATGGGCGATGGAGCAGACAGATTCGCCCGAGGCGACAGACATGCGGAGGTGGTGGGCGTACAGGTCGAAGGTCGAGCACCCAGAGGATAACGAATCAATCGAGTATGGTGTGCCGTTCGTGAGGGTGCAGATCCAGCCGGAGCCACAGGAGTATTTGTTCTCCCACCACAAGAGGAGGTCGGATGGCGCGACGTCGCTTCCCCGCCGTTCTCCATGGTTCCCTCGATGCTCGCCTCATTTCAACGGCGGCGGTAGGGTTTAAGGTAAGCTTCGCACTAACCTAATCTTCCACCTGCTCATGCTTACAATCAGTGTGACAGCTAATGAAAATCATGCTTACAATCAGTCTCCGAATACTACGCCAATCACCCTAAAATAGCTCTGGACCTTTGGGTCAAAGTTGTGACACAGTGTACAAATAAAGAAAAATAGATTGGTGCTTCTTTCAGAAAAGAGTACTCTCTAGAAAACTGCTAATATAAGCTACTAGTATTTGGTTAGAGGATTTGCTGCGGAGAAAGATTTGTCAACAGAGAGCGCCACACATCCACTTGTGGTGGTGGATGCCAATGCGTGCATGCAGCATGGTTGGTGTCGGTAATTTTTACTTGGCACACCTCACACTCTGCATATATGCCGGTTCCATACGTACATTTGTGCAGTTCCACTAAAATGTAGCTAAATAACCCTGTTTGCACAGATAATGAAAAAGCGTGATTACATTATAGTGGCACTAGTTGATGAAACACACAAAATAAATAGAAGAAAATAGTGTGATAGTATCATAGTATGCCATGCTGCGAGGGTGAGATGGGCCCTGCGACGCCTCATACGGTACGCCTCATACTGGACATCATCCCAAGTCTCCCAGATACACCTTCTGCCAGTGATGAACATCAGTGTACAACGGTAGTACAAGGAGGCGCCTTGAGACATTCAAATCTCTATTTTTGTACATATCAACTAAAATTAAGCACCCCAGTTTGCAGAAACGCTTAAACATTAACAATGGGACTAGTTGATGAAACATACTTTAACAAAGAGAAGCACTTTCTTTATCTACATTGGAAATAAAATGATAGAGATGACACTCGCTCTATTTTAACTGTATTATTACTTCATTTTATCAGTGACACTAGGGTCGAGTAGGTGGCAAACAAGGTGTACCGTGCGTCGCAAGGATGGAGGCCGGGGGTGCTTAGACTGGGATGCTGAAGCTGGATCTTTCAGTCACCAACATGGATCATTCAATTCATGGGACCTTTTGGTGCAGTTCACCTCAAATGAAGCAATGTCCTGTGAGCTAGCAGTTTCTTCTTCAAAAAAATTTAAGAAAAGGGCTCCAGCCCCGGTTCCATTTCCATCAGAAAACGAAACCCACAGAGCTTCTTCTTCATTAGTTGCAATAAAATTGAGCAACATCAAGGTTGGTTGTGAAGCTCCTGGAATGCTCAACTATAATTTGGATATCATTTGTGCAGTTCAACTAAGATCGAGCATGAAATGTATATCTCTGTTTGCACAAAAAAGGTGGAAAGGAGGGTGACTAACAAGTGATGAAACATGCATCAAATGAAAAGAAGCATGTTCCTTATCTGAATGGCAATCCTACAAGGACAGTAGCAATTTCTAAAGCAGTGGCATTGCTAGATATTAGTGTAGACATTAGGATTAACTATGACAACCGTTAAATACGACATTACTTTGGGCACGGGAGAGTAGGCGGACCAGGACAGTTGCATTTCTAACGAAAAGAACCAACTTATCTTAATGGGAAATTTTAGCAGGACATGTAAAGAAGTGCCATTGATTCATATTACTGGAGGCATTACATTGAAAACAACATTGGTTTAACGTGTCCTTACTTTCAACCGTGCGATTACTACATTTTACCAGTGGCATTACATAAGAGTGGCTCGGGGCAACAAACATCAGAACAGGATATCTGTGTTGGTCCCATTTTTGTTCGGTATAGCCACCTTATACTGTGTGAGGCTAGCAAATCTAGTGCTGGACTTACTCTGTTGACTTGTCCCCCAGTCCCCACTTTCTTTCCTTTTTTAACCAATAGATCGGGTTTATATTGAGTTTGTACTGCATTTCCCTTTATTTCCCTATTAGACCTAGAGACCAGTTGGATAGCCAGTCTCTGCTACTTTTTGCCCCCATTATTTCCTCTTTCGACCAAGTCCTAGATTTAGGTAACAAATCCTCCCCCACCCCCACCCCCTTTCTTCCTTGTTTGAACCAAGTAGTACTAGATTCGAGTGCATGAACTAGTTTTACCTCTTAAACATAAAAAAATTAGTTGTTTTTCGAACAGCCGATCGATCCTATCTACGAGGGGGCCTGAGAAATAGTAAAAGATACAAATGCAGCGACGTCAGGAGCTCGGGAAGTAGAGCAAGGCCGGTTTCGAAGGAAGCTATACCTGATGGTCACCGAGATGTCGCTAGGTGGGCGGCGGGAGGCCGGATCTGCCCACACTACGGCAGCGAGGAAGAAGGGGTCGAAGGCCCTCCCTCGCCAGCAGTGCTTGGGAGAGAACGGCAAGGCAGGCTGATCGGGACGCACCCAGCAGTGGGTAAGAGCCGTCACCAAGGACGACCGCGTGAACGTTGCACCTTCTCACCTTCCCCAGCAGAGAGGATCCGCCTGGATCTGTGACCAGCGGTGAGCAGAGAGAGAGAGAGAGTCTGGCCACCGCTATCGTGTTTAGATCTGGAGAGGCCGAGGCAGTGTGAAGAGAACAACACTAGCAAGCAAGCGCGGAGGCTCCTGCCTATGTAGTGGAGTAGTACTTAGTTTTCTTTTGTCTACTAGAGCCGGCTTGACCTCGTCAATGACTGTCGAGAAGTCTTCATGCACGTGGCCCGGAGGCGCAGTTGTCTTCATTTTGATCTGAAGCGTCGGATTATAACATACAACACAAAAAAATGCCACATGACAAGAAATCATAACCTCACTGCCCAAAGGAGACAACATGAATCCCGATGGACAAACTAGACGAGGAACAAAGCTCAAATTAAAGATAAACTCGTAGAAAAGGGGTCCGTCGATAGATGTCCTAATTAACATAGCCGGCTTGACCTAGATGGCAGCCGAGTAGTCATTGTTCGTGCATGTGCCCCTAATGACTAGCCCAACTCAGTTGTCGCTGTTTAACCCTCGCAGTGATCCGAAGCACATGACACCTAATTTTGCGAGATGACAAGAAACCTTTTTTTTAGATTTCTCACCACAACTACAGCCATGTACAACACAGGCTGCATGATATGTAGACGATAGCGAATCTAGGCGTGTCTGCTGGAGTCTGGTCACATGCATGGACAAACTGATCTTCCGTGTCTTGCAGGGATCGTCCAGGCACCAACGTAGGACATCACTTCTCTAGTACTATCACTCGTCTCCCTCTTTTATTAAGCCACCCGACTTGCCGAGCTAGGGAGTGTGCCTATGGTCGGTTCTCAATTGTCGTCCCACATGTGTGTGCGAATGCAATATGACGCGCGTTCCATTCGGAGAGCAGCGTGCCAGGCCGACTGACCGTCTGGGGTGCGACGCAAACGTGACGGGCGTGCTGTATACTCCGTACATGTGTACCGCCATTTTCTAGACGCTTTGCTCCATGGCGCGGGCACAATCCATGGATACAAAATTAGTATACTATATACTATTTAAAGTCGAGGGCGGGGCTTTTCCTATGCGGTAGGCGGCGGGGCAGTTCCGCCTAGTCGGTTCGACAGAGATGCGAGAAGATGAGGGAGTAGGCTGCTGCAAACATAGGGCTGTGTGATTTGACAGCGAGTTACTGCTGGACAGGTGGGGCCCCGTGATTTGACTTACCATTATCATTTTAACTGCGGCGCTACGACCGGCGTGAGTCTCCCGATTCCTGACCACCTCCATACAGGTGCCTCTCCCAATGCTCCACCATGTAGTAGAGGCTGGCTCTTGCATGAGAGCCCACTTCTCCACTTTTTCCTTGCCTCTCTTTCCTCCACATATGCAAAAATGCCATGTAAAGCGCACTATTGTACTTACTTGCTCCTACAGGTGCTTAAGCTTGCCACATAGGCATAAAGTCTGATGTGGCAAGTTAATCAAGAAGAGAGAGACTAGTTTGGTGACCCAAGGAAGAAATGGTGCTAAGCGCGTGTACCTAGGTGAAAAGACAATTTTGAGTCTATAGCAATGAAGCAAACTTAGCAACACCATTTCATTGGAAGAGGGCACTCCTTGGCAAATGCAATAAATACTAGTACTCCCTGTGTCCCATTATATAAGAATGTTTTTGACACTACACTAGTGTCAAAACGTTCTTATATTATGGGACGGAGGGAGTACAAAGAAAGAGATAGAGAGGACTAAAAAGAATACACTTATAGCCAACCTTATAGCTAACCTTGTTGTAGTATGAGTGACTAAGTGATGACATGCCAACATCAGATAGCCAAATGCACCGTGTTAAATCTCCAAGGGCGCAACCGCGCGTGCGATGCGACGGTTGTGGTAGGTGCGACCATGATACGGGGTGCTGGCAGCCCTTGGATCTGAAATCAAACGGTCGCATGCTAAGTTGCTGAAAATTTGCAGAATAACCCTCCAGGATAGGATATTCACCCATAGGTCTAGAATCACGCCATGCAACCGTTCGATCTCAGATCCAAGGGCTCTCGGAAGCCCGTATCATGGGAGAATGGAAAGCCACTACCCTACCGTTCGCACGGTGGTAGTTCGCTCCTACTCGTCCCCGCACGTCCTTTAATACTATGGCCGTTTGCTCCTAGTCGTCCCGTCCATTCACGTTACGGCAGTTCCACTAATCCTAACCCTCCTCCCAAATCCATGGCATCCCAAATCTCCCCGATTGGCGGTGAGTACAAGGTTAGAACCATCACCGGCGATGAGTTCGACGTCATCTACACCTATTCTTCCGCGACGGTGAAAGGATGCCTTTCTCGCTTCAGACGCATGTTCAAAGACTCAGATGATGAGTGGGTCGCTGGGCTAGATGTTGAGTACACCATAGTCATGGGACGAGAGAAGGATCTAAAGGACGAAGAGAGGAAGAAGCACGCCGTGATCCAGGTTTGCGTGCATGACTTATGCTTGGTCTACCACATATGCCATGCCGACGTTGAGTGCCAAGATTTTAAGGACTTCCTCGAGAGAAACCTAGTCAAATTCGTTAGTGTAGACTTTGGTAACGACAAAGAAGTCCTGCATCGGATAGGCCTCCTTGTAGGCAACACCTTCGACCTCCAAAAGAATCGGCTGGTGTCTTCTCGTCAGCCTTCAATGTTGACCCTGGCAGGAGCCATGGTTCATCCTTCGTACGATAAACTGGAGAAACCTCCATACACGTTTCATCGTCATGCATGGCAGCGGAATGTACTAGATATAGACCACATCCACTATGCTGCAATGGATGGCTACCTTTGTTTCAATATCTACAAGGGTTGGATGAAGAGCAACAGCCAAGTTGGCGGTTCAAGTAAAGAAGTATCGGCCAAGAGGAAGAGGGACAAGGATGAAGTCGAGGACGTGGACGAGGACTCCGAGTAAGGTGGCAGTGTCATTGCTCATGGTGGTTCTAATGCAGTGTCTACCGGAATAGTTGCAAAGTTTAATTTCAGGTGTGCTTAATTTAATTTGAGGGGTGTGTTGTGCTGAGCCCCCAGCAGAACTATGTTATGTTTCTTCTTGTTACTTTAACTCTTCAGTACGTACATACTAGTATTTCTTACATTTCATCTTTTAGTTCGTATAGTACTACCAGTCGTTTCTTCACATTATATACGTACAATATATATGGCCAACATCATATAGCAAGCAGTTTAGTTGTCAAAGAATTTTAGGGTGCTTAGTTTTGTCAAAGAATTCCAGGGTGCTTAGTTTTATTTGAGGGGTGGGTTGTGCTGGACACCATTATTGTGACTAGCCTTTTTAATAGTACTATATGCATAATTTGGCGACGAGCGCTCTCTATATGTACCACCTTTTTTTAATTTCAAGTTTTGCTCCATGGCGCAATCCATCGATACTACTGCTGTACAAAAGTATACATTTTTTAAAAGGCTAGAGGGCGGGGTAGTCTAGCTTGGTCGGTTTCACGAGAGGCGAGGGCCTTTGTGATTTGACGGCTCATTACTGATGGAAGGCAGGGCCTTGTGATTTGACTGCTCGTATAAATGCGCCGACGACCTGATCGAGGAGGAGCAAAGAACCGTGCGGTATGCTCAAGTTTTCCACTGGAGTAGTATTGCCACGGAGGAGCACGAAACACGGCAACCCAGTGCCATATGGCGATAAAAAATGATCTAATTTGCTAGTCATCTCATTGTTAGCATTGTTCTATTCATTCCCTCAAAAAACAAAAATCATTGTTCTATTCATGCCTCGCAGAGAACGTCACACGTGCGGCGAAACACCCGAAGCAAAAGATGAAACACGGCAGCAAAAGAAGAAGGAAGATTATCACCCCAAATGATCTAATTCGCCGCGGAGTCGTAACTGCTTCTTCATCGCCTCCACGACCTCCATATCCTTGTGTGTCTCCTCCGCCATCTTCTTCATTCTGTCCATGATGCGGGATTTCTCGACGCGAGCCTTCATCATCTGTTCCACGGCCGCATTACGTACCTTGATAGCAGCCGGGTGCTCAACGTGGAGCTTCGCCAACTCCTCCTTCTATTCCATGACGAGGGCCTGTAGCATCTTCATCGAGGAACTACTATTCTCATGCAGCTTCTTCCAGCCAGCGTTCTTCTCCTTCAACAGGTCGATCTCGTGGTAGAGCTTCACCTTGTCCTCCTAAAGTCGCAGGATTTCACCGGTCGCCTTCCTCTCCGAGGCAATGCTCTTCTTCAGCAGCATCACCAAGCCGGCGGTCAGCTCCCCTTGCTGATTGAGCTCACCGGGCATGTCGTCGAGGCTCTCCTTCAGCAACTCCATCAAGCCTTGGATGAACTCCTTCTGCTTATTGAGGTGCTTATTGAGCTGATCGGGCATGTCGTCGAGGGATAACGACTCCAGCTCCACCGGCTCGGCATGTTCGCCTCCGCGGCTAGGGCGCTCCTGGGAGCCATCGCCTGCCCGTGAGAGATCTTTCGAGGTCTCTGCGTGGCGGCGAGCCCTCTCTTTTTTCTGCAACCTTGGTTGCCGCTCCCTTGTTACGAGTAGTTCTCGACCTAGAGCTCTGCTCACCGGCCATGGCAACGACGGACGAAGAAGAAGCACTTATGAGGAGGAAAGGTAGAGTAATTTTCGGTTAGGTAGTTCCCATTTTTATAACCTAAGTACTAGCACTAGTACTAATACCTGCATAGTGGGAACACATTCAGGTTTGGTACGTACTAGTAGGTGTGAGCAGGCTTTCGAATGTGTTGGGAACAAGGTAAAGATTAATTGATGGTTTTGGTTTCGAGGCCCGAAACAGCTCCCGATGAGTTTAGCGGAACATAAATTTCAAGTACTACACTGCTCAAATGCGTAAATATTATGTTACTGTCAAAAATTGGCAAAAAATACGAAGGAGACCAATGGAAGTACTACTAGCAACCCACGATTTAACTACTCGCATGCGTGCAGTGGAGTAATAATGTCTTTCTTCCGCCCTCACGTCCACTCAATTTGCATGCGCTGTATTAACTGACCATCAATGAAATGAACGACTTTACACGCGTCAAATTATCACATGGGGTGGATCTTGGTACAATATTGCATCCGCCCGTGTACCCGCATGTGCGTGCGAGGGAATGAGTGCGTGCGTGGCGTGCGTGCACATCTTCGCTTCGTGCATGTACCGCCAGTATGGCTCAGGGAGGACGAGTACATTCTTCTGGAACTAGCAGCACATCACTGTGATCAATCCATGCAAGGAGGTCATGACAACGCCTCCACATGTGCCACGTGGCTTCATGAACTATAAGAGAGACACTGTGTAGCGTGCCATTGGTATTCTAATTTACGTGTTTTGCACATACTCGGAGTACTAGTAAGGTACACGTGCATTGCACGCATCAGATTTTGCAACCAAATTATGAATAAATACCACACTATAGCATGTAATCTCTGAGTCATATATGCGTGATGTAGCCCTTTGTTTAATTATTATAGATCATCCCATTCAAAATCAATTAGTTTTTATAAAAAAGCTAAGAACGCGTGAATAGGAGAAACATGGGATTATAGTGTAATGTCGTCGTGAATCCTACAGGATTGTACGAGTGTTTGATTGTGCATAGAAAAAATGGAGAATTCTTTCAAAGAGGTTTGAGTGGATGGGATGTTTCCTATGAAATCTAGTGCAAATGAATCATATGGAAAAATTCCTATGGTTTACAATCCTACGAATCAAACAACCAAGATAGGAAAAATTCCTAATGATTAGAATCCTCCAATATTCCTTTGAGAATCCTTTGAATCAAAGAAGCCCTTAATCTATTTTATGATTCATTGAATTGTGCGTTGTAAAGCATAAAGTAAAAACAAATAATGGCAATTCAACTAGAAAAAAGTTTGGGCAGTTATGATATGGAAGATTCTAGAACAAAAGAGAACCACTGTTGTTTTGAGGTTTGTGCATTATGCTTAAGTTCAACCATGGAGTCTGCTAGATTGTACATGTGGCAAAATCCGGTGGGCGGCTAGAAGATGGTGCGAGGGGCCGAGTGGAGGGAGACTATGAAGGAATGCATAAGTGCGAGATCGATATTTAGAGAGAGGGGGCGAACACGCGCGCTGTTGCACGCAGTGGCGGAGGCATGAAAAATAAATGAGCTAGGGGGGCAAGCATTGCTAATCCTTTACGAGTAGGGTCATTCATGAAATTAAACCTTTTTTAGCAGCAATTGTCTAATGATCACATTCATATTAGCCTCGATATATAGTGATGTTAGGGGGGGCAGGGCCCTTACTGCCCCCTGTCTTCGCCGTTGTGCATGCGTCTGAGAGATGAAGCGGAAGGCATGGATGATGAGAGGGGGATGTTGGATATATAATTAATGTGGGTGTATTAGCTATATATGTTAATCCTATATAAAGAGGTATAGATTAATCGATGTGGACGTGGGAAAGAGGGTGAGACCTCACTAGATATATCGATTGATCGGTTTGTGTGGAAAACTATGAAAGACCTAGCTATATACACACATACATAGAGGAACATCGATTGCGCATGCACGCGTGAGAGATAAAGAATGCCCGATATGATGGAGAGGGGGATGTGTGTGGGTGTGTGCCTTCATGGGAGACCGACCTGAAGAAAAAGATTGCATGCGTGCGATGGATAATGCCGACTGGTAGTGTGTGTGCATGCATGCACGAGAGAATGTTAGTGGTACAATTATAAAGAGAAGACTACTGTGTGGGTGTAAAAGAATAGGTGAGGTCATAATCAATGTAAAGTTGAATTCAAATATTTGAATAAGAGATCCTGATGTTTGAAACCCATGCATGCATGAATATAACGGAGATCTGCGCGGTGTGGTTTGGAAACGAGCATGTTGTAATGTATACACATTGAACAAGGTCAGACTGATTTGAATTTGAGATACCGATGGCAGACATCATTTGCCCACGTCGCATCCGTGCATGGACACACTATTCTAATTGGAGATGATGGGCGGCTTTCGCATCACATATCTATATCTATACCCCTATATATATATATATTATATTATATATTTTTTTATATTGTGTGCAGGTAACTTTAACTTTGAAAGATGGTCGTTGGATGAGGCGAATCCGATGGTCCAAAGATGGAAAATTTGAGCACTATTGGCCGTTGGATATCATCTAGATTCCACCAGATTTCCCCACATGTATAATCTAGAAGACTCCATGGTTGAACTTAAGCATAATGCACAAACATCAAAACACAAGCACTTCTTATTTGTTCTAGAATCTTCCGTATCAGAATTTCCCAAATGTTTTTCTACATGATTTTCCATTATTTGTTTTTACTTTATGTCTTACAACGCACAATTCCATGAATCTTAAAATAGATTAGCTTTCTTATAAAAACTAGACGATTTTGAATGAAATGAACTATAAGAATTAAACAAACATCTACATCATGCATATATGACTCAAAGCTTGCATGTTATAATGTGGTATTTATTCATAATTTGGTTGCCAAATCTCATGCGTGCAATGCATGTGTACCTTACTCTAGGCTAAATGGTGTTTGTGTGTGTGTTGTGCGTGTTGAGGTGCAAATTGTCTTTTTTTGCGTACACGTTAAGCTTGTTCTTCCGAAATTTCAAGCCGCGCCTTGTTATGCCGAAAATTGAAGCTAGCGTCACTATCTATCGTGCTGCGAAACTCCCGCCTCTTCAACCCGCGCCTTGTTAGCCTGAAATATTTAAGATATATCTTTGTCTTGTTGTGCTCTGACAACTCCCTCCATCTCAACCCGTGCCTTGCTATTTCGAAATTACAACGCGCGCGAAAACTCCCACCTCCTGTGAAATCCTGACACGCGAAATGCCCGTGGTACTCCTGAACCGAAAGAACCGCCTCAAGTCAGTGGGGGGTACTTTCATAACTTACCCCACATTTCGGACAAGCGCGTCTCTAAGCCATGGTTCCCCACTGCCATCCCATCCGCCCACCCATTCATACACCAAGGACGCGAAAACCCGCGACGAAACCCCACACCCTACTCCGTCCTCCACCCAGCCGGAGCCTCTTCCCCGACGACGTCGTCCACAGCAACACCTTGACGTCCCTCATCCATCGTACCATATGAGGATCTATCGTCGATCTCATCGTCCCGCCGGTTCAGCCACCCCATCCTCCACCTCCAAGGAGCTGCCCCGATGTTCCCCTCGTCTTTCACGCCACCTCCATTCCCACACCGCCGTCTTCACCTGCACCACCAGAAGAGCATCATCATCACCGTTTCCTCGGATGAAGCTACGGCCTAATCGGCGCCACCAAAGAGGTTGTACACTAATCGCTGCATTTTCTTCTTGATTCGATCTCATGGTGCTGCCGGCGCTCGGTCCCGAGATGACACGGCACGGCTCCATCCAGGGCGGTGTTGCCGGCCACTTCCTCCACGGCGTCGCTCCCTCGGCGGCGACGTCCACATCAGTAGGAGCTGCTGCTGCTTTAGCTCTCGCTCGCGTTGCTGCTCTGCTCTTGCTCTTGCTATTGCTCTTGCTCGTGCTGCTGCTCTCGCTCTTGCTCTTGCTTGCGATGCTGCTCCGATATGGCTACACTTCAGTCGACTGAATCAACTTTTGGGTCAGTCGATTTTCAAGGGGTGGGCTCGCCTGGGTGAAGGAAGAACCAACCACAACGGGGAGGGGGGCTCGCCGGAGAGGTACCCCACTATCTATCTTAAGGTTCAGGATGGGGGCGGTGGTCGCCGGCGGTGGCGGGGCGTTGGCGGGCCGGTGGCATGGGGATCGCCGAAGAAAAAGCTCGGCACGGGGGGGCCTAGAGGGATGGCCGGGGCGGCGGCGGACCGGCGGTGGTGAGTGTTTTCGGGGTGGGTGGGGCGGCGCACCGCCGGCCGCGGGTAGCGGGGGGCTACTGTTTGGACGGTGGTGGCTGGCGGCTCAGGGGGGTCAAGGTTGAAGATGAACCGCAGGCCCTTGATTTCGTATCCAACAGCTACAAAATCGACTAACCAGAGATGAAAAAGTTAGTCGACCGACGTGTAGCATCACCTTGCTAGTGTGTTCAGTTTCGACAGCAAAATTCAGTTTTGACAGCAAAATTCAGTTTCGACAGTTAGGTTCAGTTCCGACAGTTAAGTTCAGTATCGACAGTTAAGTTCAGTTTCGACAGTTAAGTTCAGAGATGAGCGGCTGATGTATTTTACATCTAGCACTTTGTGGTTATGTATTTTACGTCATGTATTGGAGATGCTATTAGAATTCCACTCAGGTTAACGTTGTTCATTGTCTCTCTTGTCCTGCTTCAGCCTCGGCGTCGTACAACTCACCGGAGCTGCTCCAATGAGGAAACCCTCCATCACAACGGAGCAGTACCTCGGGATCCATCTCCAGACGCCTAAGATCTTCTTCCCCTGCTCCGACAGAAAAGTCATTCGGAGCATCCTCACCGGCCAACCCAATGACGCTGAGATCGACATGGCTTCGCCAAAGAGGTTGGACACTTGTTGCATCTCTTTTTTACTCTACATGTTATATATTGTCCACTGAGCACTCGTAGTAACGGGAAATACGATTATTTTATCCTACTATATGACAAGCAGTGAGGTACCAGGCAACTTAGCTATCTGTGATGGACTCTCTTGAACGCCATCATTATTTATCTCTGCGCGTTTGAGCTGTGCATTTGTCGATGGGCCTGGGAGTTGAGCTAGTATGGCAGTGGCCTGGGTCCAAAGTAATAGAAGCAGCACAAAAACATTTTTTTAGTGTAGGATTTTCCTTGCTCAAGCCTGCCTACTAGAATCGCCAGTGCTTGAAAGGAAACGTGAATGAAAAACATAGGAATTGGAAAGTTTCCTATGGTACTACTTTTCATGAATTTGGTGCAAAGGAATGGAGCAAAGGAAAACTGTAGGATGTGTTCCTTTAGTGTCTCCTTGAAAGAAAAACCGTAGGAATTCTAATTTCCACTTCTCCTCCTTTTCATATTCCTATTCATCAAGCACAAGACTAAGAGATAGTAGCATAATAGCATTATAACCGTACATTTTCTTGTGGTTTGACTTAATCTCACCATGCTTTTTTGCATCCTGTGATCTTCCAATTGTTGTGAATCAAACACCCAGATTGGCAGAAATCATGTGTTTTTAAATTCTCTATTTTGCACATGCATTCCTATCCTATTCCTGTCTATTTCCTATCCCTGCATTGTTAGAATCCTCAAATTCAAACAAGCCCTTACTCAATTACTTCTATTACAGATATGTGTCAAAGAAAACCTTGTGTGGTTTGTCCTTCTCCCGCGGCGCTGTGTTCCACCCCAGCTCAACTGCTCCAACGACGGAAGGGTTCACCACAGCAGGAATCCGCTCTCCAGACTGTCTTTCGCTGCCTCAGATCTTCTTCCCCGCCGCCGGCAGCCACGACAACTGCATTACCATCATCAACTGAGCAGATGACCTTGAGGACTACACGGGTCCGCAAGAGAGGTCGCACTCTTTCGTGTATGCTTACGTTATGCGTCGCTTAATATGATGACATGCTACATTATCGTCGTGTTCACCTATTAGACTCTGAGTCAGGTCCAAACTAATCCTGAAACTTGAGTTTTTAAATGGTTGTGGGGTCCATATTGGGGCAGCAGTCAGTACTATATGTCTACTATCTGGTTAATCTCCGTTGTCTACTATGAGTTTCATGTTGGGTGCAAACAAACATTAAAGGAGCCATTATCTGTATTTTTTAACTAAAGCTATTATCTACCTGCTATCATTGGTTTTGGGTCTATCCACAGTTTGCTACCATCACTCTGGATTTGTGCATGCACTCATTACATAATCTCACTATGTTTTATTCCTATGCATGCCAGTTATTGTACACAATGGAACTGATCATGTAGAGCAAAAGAGACGAGCCTTGCATGGCAATAAAATTTCATGCAGACGTCGTTCCAAGGTAGGCGCAAAGGCAGCCCCCCTCCACCCATTTCGGATCGTAATCAAGAGGAAGATAACTGTTCTAGGGGGATTCAGAAGGAGAAGACCACTCCTATTTACCCCATGAGGTCTTCGCTCTAACTTGGCATGCTGGTGTTGGTAATATCATGCATATGGTGCCTTGCATTGCTTACTGAATACATTAAAGATGTCATCTGCTTAGTTTAGACATGCTTTGTGTCAATGCCATCTGTTTAGTTTCTTTATCGTATATGTGAATCATGCAATGCCATCTTGTCTAGCCAGGCATCATATATGTGAATTTTGCAATGCCACCCTGGTTAGCCAGTCATCTTATATGTGAATTATATCATGCCATCATTTTTTATTATGTGTTAAATTTGTCAACAATTTTAGTACATTCAATTACTCTTCCTGTGCATCAGCCATTCGGCACGGTCATGGAAAAATCTGGAGTGGAAACAAGGTCTTCAGAGCAGACAATGCTATCTGACGAAGCGCATGTCTTGCTGGTTACCGATAGCTCCTCAGAGGAGGATTTAGAGACAGATGACCAGTGATATCCCCCCCCCCCCCGAGGTGCATGCCCTAACTTGGCAGGGTTATGTTACTCATATCGTGCGTATGGTATCTTGCATTGCTTTGTCATTTGCTTAGTTTAGACATGCTTTGTGTGAATGCCACCTGTTTAGTGTCTAATTACCATATATGTGAATTATGCAATGCCATCTTGTTGCAAGACATTATATATGTGAATTATGCAATGTTATCTTGTTGCAAGGCATTATGTATGTGAATTATGCAATGCCATGCTGTTTAGGCAAGCGTCATATATGTGAATTATATCATGCCGTCCTTTTTTGTATTTCTCATTGCTTTTGTTGACAATGCTTGTATATTCAGCTGCTCTTCCTGTGCATCAGCCATTTGAATTGGTGATGGAGAAATCTGGAGTGAAAACAAGGTCTTCCGAGCAGACAATGCTACCTGCTCAAGCAGATATCTTGTTGGTTACAGATAGCTCTTCAGAGGAGGATTCAGAGGCAGATGACCAGTCCTATTATCCCCCTGAGGTGTATGCTCAAACTTGGCAGGGTTATATTACTCATATAATGCATATGTTGTATTGCAATGCTTATTTTTTTATCATATACACAATATTGAATGACATCTCCTTAGTTGACACATCATATATGCAATTGCCCTCTGCTCACTTCCTTAGTATATAAATCATATATTTGAATTATGTCATGCCATGATGTTTACATAGACAGCATGTATCTGAATTATGGCATGCCAACCCATTTTCTAAAGACATAATATAGTTATATCATCTCATCCTATTTACATAGTCATCATATTTTAAATTATGTCATTCTATCCATGAATTATATCATGCCATCATGTTTCCATCAACGGCATGTTTGTGATTTATGGAATGCCAACCACTTTAATAGACACATTGTATAGTTATATCATGTCATCCTGTTTACATAGTCATCATATTTTGAAGCATGTCATTCTATCCTGTTTAGTTAGCCATCATACATGTGAAATTGTGTCATGCTATCCTGTTTAATTAGCCATCATATATGTGAAATTATGTCCTGCTATTCTGTTTGCTTAGATAACATAAATGTGAATTATTTCATGCCCTGTTTTCTTCCCTACTATCCATTGCACCTGTCTATCTTACAATGTCTGTACATTCAATTACTTTTCTTGTTTATCAGCCATTTCAATTGGAGGGAGTGATGGCAGTATCTGTGGGAGTAAAAACACGGTCTTCAGAAAAGATCATGCTACCTGTCGATGCAGATAGAACCACGGTTGTACTTGCCCAAGAATCAGCCCCACCACACATAACCCACACTCATGCAGATTGTACCCCTACCCAGTTGGACAAATAACCAGCTACACCCCTTCTAACCCCAACCCCAGCAGATAGACACCCAGTTCCCGTTGACACAGCACCGTCTCCACCACAGAGCACCCAAACACGAGCAGTTAGTAAGGAAACTGTAGTGCCCAAATCACGAGGACCACCACTCCGAACCCGAAGTCAACGCTTAAAGCAGAAGAAGAATTGTTCTCAGGTCAGGTTCCGTAGCTATGGTTCATACTACTTTGCTCTTGCATCATTGTATTTACTGATACCAACCAATTTCAAATTTGAAGGATGCAATTGAAACTCCAATGGCGCAACAGGTATGTTTTAAACCTGTTTCTTCAATGTGTTTGGCTATTTGCTGTTGTAACTTGCTCTATGTTGATTTCAGTTTCAATTGAATAAACAGTTATGTTCTCATGCCATGCACATTACAAGTGTTGTTATTGCTGTGTAGTTTCCCACACTTATATTCTGTCTATGCTGCTTTGTCTTAAATAGATATGATTTGAACTATATCTATCTTGATTTGGCAACATAAACTAGAATGATATAGACCATACAGTGACCATACTACATAGATATATGTTTGTTTCATGTTGTTATCCTGTCCACCTTACTACCGAACTGGTTTACCAAAATGAGTTTCATATACTACATTGTAAACCTGAGATGTGTTTGTTTGTTTCCCTTTTAGAACGCGGATAAAATATTGGACAAGAGTACCCTGTTATGCAATGGTAAAGGAAGTAATGCAGATAAGGTTCAAGATAGTGAGACATCCCTGTTGGTCTCCAAGAAAGCTGATAAAAACTATATTGAGGACACTGAGACAACCCCAAAGTCCTGTCTTGATGTAGTGTTCGAGTTACTGGCTACCACTGCTGGCACCAGCTCTTCGAACTCGTTGCCTGAATCAGTTCGGCTTCTTGAGTCTCAACTTCAAGTTGAAAGACATCGATCAGATGTTATGCGACAGGAAGCCGAAGGACTGAGGAAGTCCCTGCAGAATTCAAATGCATACTTTCTGGTGCAACAGCAAGCGCTGGAGAACTTAAGCGCCAAACAAGCTTGCTAAGCATCTTGCCAGCATTATGGGTACCCAGGACATTGTTTCTTGAGCTCTTCTGAAGTGGTTTCAGTTCTGGACTTGTTTTGCTGCGGCGTTTATATGCTGATGTGTTCCCTATATTTGCACGGGTGGCAAACTTTGATGCCCGGTGGATGTAATATGTGTAATAGCCGTGATAGCCTAGTGTAAGTTGCTTGATTATTTATTTCCTTGTTGTCTTGTTTATTTGTTTGCTTGTAGTCAGTGCAGTTCTTTTTCTGCGGTTTGCTAGTGGCTGCAATAACCTATTTTTTAAAACTAGGCCACAATAACCATGGGCTAATATTTATCGTAGTGACACTGGGCCTCCTACGGGCCGTAGAAATAGTGGGCCTTCTACGGGCCATAGAAACAGTAGGCCTTCTACGGGCCGTAGAAACATTGGGCCTTCTACGGGCCGTAGAAACAATGGGCCTTCTACGGGTCGTATCATCAATGGGCCTTATACGGGCCGTATGATCGATTGGCCAAACATGGGCCAATAACAGGCTGCATTATGGCCGTAAACGAGTTAGAGTTGGAATCATCCGTTCATGGGCCGACCATAACAGGCCATCGTTAATAGGCCGTATTTGATGATGCTATGAAAACGGCCTAACGTATTAATGGACCACAAACGTGCCAACTGTAACCACAGGCTGAATTTGGCCCACAAGCAGAAAATGACAGTAACGGGCCGTAAGTAAACGAATGCTGGAAATGAGCCCAAGAATAAATGGGCTCTGAGAAGGCCGAAAGATAACATGGGCTGGAAACGGCCCAACGGAATAATGGGCCGTTAATGGGTATAAAGTGATACACTGTTCATTACGGGCCAGTTTCACCACGGGCCGTTAATGGGTGTCAAGTGATACACTGTTCATTGCGGGCCAGTTTCACCACGGGCCGTTAATAGGCCAAGAGTTACATAGGGCCTCATATGGGCCGAAAGACGTCATGGGCCATACATGGGCCAGAAGTGGAAACGGGCTGGAATCATATTGCATGGCCCAGATGATGCTACTGGGCCTAATTCGGATAGGGCGTAACGGACCTTGGGTTAGCGGGCTGTAAATGGGCTATATGCGAACAAGCCGTTAATAGGCTTTACATGGGCCGGCCCGCCACCTTTTGACCAAGTCAAACGGGCCGGCCTTTTCACAGGAATGGGCCTCTGTTGGGCCGTGCCACATGTCGACGTATCATAGGCGCCTTCTGTCCATGAGTGGATGACATCTGTCCCAACGATGAGATGACACGTGTTTCCTCCAGCCAATGATGATTTTACACGTGGAAAATCCCCATTGGTCGGGGCTGTTAACGGGTTATCAGATCCAAAACCCGACCCGATAGCTTAACGGCGTTCCGTTACGGTGGATGCCACGTGTCGGTCACCCTTCACGAAAGCACTTCTGTGACGCGTGATTTATCGTCATGGAAGTGGACACTTCCATGATGATAATTTGGTAATGTCATGGAACACTTCTACGACAGCACAGGTATGACTATCTTGATTCTATCATAAAATCGTCATGGATATACATGCATGACAAAAAACGCGACCTACTGTGACAAACACGTATCATCACGGAAGTGTATTTTTTTTGTAGTGTCCCTGCTAAGCTTAATCTCTAGCAGAATAAAGTTGAAGCTGCGCATGCATGCATAACTCATCAGTTACATTACTATAACCTCGAGTAATAAGGGAAATCTAATATGCACAAAGTAGTAACACTCACTTGAATTCGTAAGGAAAGAGTATTGTATCTTTGTTTCGATTTCGAAGTAACGATCGTAGCAAGTTGGCTTCGGTTTGTTTGGCATCATGTTTAACATTCCATTCATCTATGAGAATTTTTTAATGAACCCAATATCACCGATTTGTCTTTTCTTCAATTCGGCGATCTTCAATCTGCATAATATAGTGAGGATAATTATATATACATGCAATGAAAGAGCTGAGCTATATAGAGAGACTTAATTACAGAAGTAGTACTTACGGACAGTAGCAAGTGATGATTACTTTGTCGAGGGCCTTTTGATTGAAAAACTGGAAGAACTCCTCATATGGAACAAACAACAGATCAATTCCAACGAGGTCGTGCTACTCTTTAACTCTTAGCGTCAAAGTATCCTTCCCAGACTTGCTGCAGATGTCCATGTACCAATCATGGAATCTTCGCATCATCGTTGTTAGAGGAGGATGACCAGGTTTGACGAGAGGCTTCCCGTGCCGGTATTTGAATGCGTCCACCTCCATTGTATCAAAAAGTGCATCGTCGGGCATGTAATCTATAGGGTTCGTACCGGGCACCATCCCCGGAAGATTAGCGACGATATCGCTAGACACCTTGAGCGGGGGGCACGATTGCTTTGCTTGTTCACTGAGCTGGGGAATTTTTTTCCCACTTCTTCGTTCTGCTAACCTTTTATCACTACAAGTACTTCCCGACTGATCCGCTTCCTTATATGTCCCTTCAATAATGCGGTCATAGTTGGTCTGCGGCGGAGGCGGTGGTGCTCGCTTCAGGGCGTCCAAAGTGCGCTTCGCTTTCACCGGATCTATCTTCTCCTCCACAGGTGGATGTTTCTTAGCTCTTTGCCTTTCAAAGAAGTCCTTCACTTGGGCTTCACAAATCTTCTTGTTTTCCTCCTCGCTCATCTCTTATGGTAACTTCTCTAGAGTCTTGAGAGAATGATTGAATCTATATTGCCTCCCGCCTCTGGTTGTACTGCTAGATGCCGGAGCAGCCAGAGCGGCTGCGGCTGTCTTCTTTCGTTGCTTATGAGGTGGAGAAGAAGGAGGCGGAGTGCTATGACGTGCCAGAGCAGCCAGAGCGGTGGCGTCTGTGTTCCGCCGTCGCCGACGAGGCGAAGGAGGAGGCGGGCTGCTCGGACGCGCCGAAGCAGGCGGAGAAGGAGGCAGAGTACTGCCGCCCTCACGCGCCGGAGCAGGAGGCGGAGTGCCCTGATCACTCGTCGGAGGAGGCAGAGGAGGCGGAGTGCCCAGCTGACTCACCGGAGGCGTGAAGTTCAGAAGCTTGATGTTCTCCTTCCGCCATAGACATGGAGTCTTCAGAGCAAGACCCAGCTGAGTCTCCCCTTCACCTATAGGGTGGTCAAGCTGGAGCTCCTCAAATCCCTCCGTTATTTCATCCACCATCAAAACAACATAGCTTTCTGGAATCGGAAGGCAGTGAAAAGTTGTGTCGGGTTCAGGAGGGAACACAGAGCCAACAGCCGCCTTGACTTTGAGGTTCTGCCATTTCGTCACAAGGTGGCACTGGTGTGAATCCGTGATAGCATCCACGGGGTATCTAGGGCCTGTGAAGTCAGGCTGCTGAACAAGCTCGGTGGAAGCCATGCTGCTTCTCCGCTGGGATGGAGGGGTAGCTTCTGGGGTAGCTTGGGCAGGATCTCGCTGGTTCTCAATAGCTTGTCGTTCCTCTAGCTTTCGTACCCTTGCCTAAAGCTTCTCCAGTTCGCTCAGCTCCAATTTCCTCTTCCTCTCTTGGGTTTTGTAACCGCCTGCGTTGGGAAACCCAACCTTCCATGCAACAGAGCCTGGCGTGCCTCATGTTCGTCCAGGGTGCTCAGGATTCCCGAGGGCCTGTGTGAGCTCGTCGTTCTCTCTGGCGGGAATGAATGTCCCTTCCTGCGCTACCTTGATTGCTGCCTGAAGCTTCGTGATGCGTGTTGCAAGTTGCTCGTCCGTCCAACATCACTTCCCTGTTTCAGGGTCCAAAGTTCCCCCAACCCCGAAGAACCAAGTCCTTGAACGGTCTGGCCAGTGTAATGTCTCTGGTTCGACCCCTTTAGCAATCAGGTCTCTCTCAGCCTTGTCCCACAATGGTTGGGCTTTGAGGTAGGCACCTGACCCCGTGCGATGGTGATGCTCCTTCTTTGCAGCATTTATCTTGTTTGTCGCTGACATCTTCTTGCTCTTCTCTGATGTCTTATGGGCCACAAATTCGGCCCAGTGATCTCTTATCTTCTCAAATCGGCCGGTGAATTCTGGAGTCTTGTTTTTGTCTACATACGTTGATTTCAACTCATTCTTCCACCTCCTGAATAGACCTGCCATATTTTTGAGAGAATGAGCCTTGACCAGTGGCTCTATAACTGGCTTATTCGGACCCTCCTCTGCCGGTAGGGTGAAATTTTCCTTCAGCGCGGTCCAAAGATCATGTTCTGTCTATCTTTGACATAAGAAACTTGAGGGTCTTCCTTCTTAGGCTTATACCATTGGTGGATGCCGATCGGGATCATGTCCATAACAAGAACCCCGCACTGAGCAGAAAACGCTTCCTTGGTCTGGAGGGGTTCAATCGGATAGCCATCGCGCGCGATTCTGTGGTCGTGAACCTTTCATCCTGGCGCAACTTTTTCTTCGGGCCTCGTCTCGTTACCGAAGTTTTGCTTGATCCGGAGGGCTATAAAAGATGAAAGAAGATTTAATATATGTACATACCAAAACAATTAATGCATCAATTAGCTAGTCAGCACAGGCTTAATTAATTAATTAATATGTATATACCTCGCTGGACTTTCCAACAGCTGATCCCAACTCCGTTCGGTCACCGGAGCCATCATCACGGTCGCCGGAGCCACCATCATGATCATGACTTTCCTCCTCCATTTTTCAATCACCGTAGCCTGCTCCCTCTCCTTCCAGACCATCGAGGTCGTTCAAAAACGACAAGACATCACCTCCATCGCGGATTATGTCCTCCAATATCTCTTCTTGTTCGAAGTCTCTTTGTTGATCCATAGATTCTGCAAATATTACAACATGGCAATTAATATACAAACATGAGAGATGGATATATTAATAGTGGCAAACATAGACCTAGCTAGCTAATCACAACACTTCTAGGGTTTGGGGTGGCCTCGACAACACTCTTTTAACTTGGTAAATTTGGGTGGCCTCGACGCTTCTAGGGTTTGGGATGGCCTCGGCAACGCTTCTAGGGTTTGGCCCAGACCACCTCTCATGAATGTACGACGTCCGGACCGCCTCTCTCATGAATGTCAAACAAGGGATTTAACAAGATGGCGCCATTCTGGATGTCCAGAAAAAAATGGTCCCTATTTTTCCTAATCTCATCTACCCTTCTATATGTCACGTTGTCTAGTGTCAATATAGAAGGGTAGATGAGATCAGAAAAAATAGGGATCAACTTAATTATGCACATCCATAATGGGAGCATTCTTGATAATCTCGAGAGAGTTTGTCGGGTAGGGACGGGAGGGGGTACAAGACCGACAACATTTTTTTCTATGGTTTGGGTGTCCTCGAGAGTTGGTCGAGCGAGAGGGGGTTGATCGAAGTCCCCCTGTTGACCCCTCGGTCATACTCGACCCTCGACCCCTTGGCGACCCTCGACCCTCATCCCCTCGGCGACCCTTGACCCCCTACCCTAGCTAGTTCCGATCCTCGACCGCTCGGATTCTCTTAACATTTAAGGGATTTAACAAGATGGCATCATTCTGGATGTGTAGAAAATTGATGCGAACGTTGACAGAAAATCGACGGCACAAATAAATTTCCCGATCTTTCACGGTACGATGTCACCAAGAACGATGTGGCGCTCGCGATCTTGTAGATACAATCACCACAGAAACAACACACACCCAAAAAAGGAAGAACATGGACGATCTTGCAAAGATCAGCAGCAAATTAGACGATTAGCAGTCCAATCAACTCGCCGAGCGCACAAAGTAACTAAACTTTTCAACCAGTGATAATTCATACGGGAAGATACCCCAACTTATTCATGTCCTATGACAGATAAAAACACAAACCAAAAGAATCCCTGTACACGGCCGAAGCCATCCTCTTATATAGGCATCGCACGTCCCCACCCAAACCGACTCCAACAAGAAAATCTACATGGACTCTCTCTCTTATCATAACTAATCACAACTTAACTAATTTAAATATCTGGCAAGCCGATCACAAGATGCCAAAACAAACTAGTACTAGTACAAATACTTGGCTAAACGTGTAGCTAGTACACGCACGTAATACTGAATCTAGAAATAAAAAGATTGAACCTGAGTTCAATTTAACCTCAGTTGAATTTTGCCCACCGTCAAAAATTTGCATGGAGTCCTGAACGTCGGCTTCACTTCCTTCGCTGATAGGATCTGAACCTCGTCGGTCGCACAAGTGTCGTCTTGAATAATTGCAGGTGTACTTTTCGCCTGACGCCTAGCTGGTACGATATATATCTCCTTTTGTGCATGGCCTACCTTTGAAATGTCCGTTGCCAATGTAGCAGATACGGTCACATAAAAAATGGTCCATATTTATCCTGATCTCATCTATACCCTTCTATATGTCACGTTGTCTAGTGTCAAAGGGTTCAAAAAAATCATTGCTTCATCATTTACCGAAAATAATAGGCGCATAACGGTAGGAAGTTTTCCAAAATTGTTTTGGAACGAAGTCCCGGATAGTATAATTAGCTTTTTGGTACGAAGTTCAGCAAGAGCCTTCTGAATATCGCTATTTGGAAGGCCTTTGCTGAAATTCGTACCAAAAAGTGAATCATTCTATCAGGAACTCCGTTATAAAACAATTTTGAAGAGCTTCGTAGCGTCATACGCCTGTTACTTCCAGCAAATGATGTAGCCATGGATTTCTTCAAT
>NC_041381.1:49919549-49957266 GCF_002162155.2 Triticum dicoccoides | reverse complement strand
GTGCACATCCATAATGGGGGCATTCTTGTTAAACGGAGAGCCTCGACCCTCGGTGATCCTCGACCCTCGACCCCTCGACGACCCTCGACCCTCTACGACCCTCGACCCCTCGATGACCCTTGACCCTCTACCCCTCGATGACCCTCGACGCTCGATGACCCTCGACCGTCTACCCTAGTTTCCAACACCCTAGTTCCCGATAATAAATAAGAAGAGGAGGAATAAGAAGAAAATAGAGGAGAAGAAGAAGAAGAAGAAAAATAGAAGAAGAAAAAAGAAGAAGAAAAAAGAGAAGAAGAAGAAGAATAGAGGATATTTTCTATATTTTTTTCTTCTCCTCTATTTCTTCTTCTTCTACTCTTTTTTCTTCTTCTTCTTCCTCTTCTTATTTTTTCTCCTCTTCTTCCTCTCCTCTTATTCCCTTCTTCTTCTCCTTCTTCCTCTTCTTAGTTCCTCTCCTTCTTTTTCCTCTTCTTCCTTCTTCCTCTTTTCTTCTTTTTCCTTATTTTCCTTCTTCCTCGACGACCCTAACCCTAAACAGTACAAGTAACGACAACGACTTCGCTTGCATACATATGAAATATGATTGATCATCTATGAACAATAAAAACATCATATGATATATGAACAAAAAAATCACATCTATGAACAAAAGAATTCATATGATCATCTATGAACAAAAACACATCATATATATATGCAGAAAAAAAACATTACATTAACATATATGCAAAAAAACATCATATATATATGCATACATCAACATATATGAAAAAAAACATCATATATATATGCAGAAAAAAACATCATATATCCATGGCGGCGGCAGCAGGGGGTAGGGCAAGGGCGTGGGGGCTCATTGGGGGCGGCGTCGACGACGGCGAGATCCGGGCCGGCCTGAGGCAGAGGCGGCGCGCGCGGGGCAGGGCAGGGGCCGGCACGGGGAGGCGGAGGCGACGACGAGGTTGGGGAGGCGTTGGACGACGGCGGGGTCACGGAGGCAGGGCAGCGACGGCGAGGGCGCAGTGACGGGGACGGCAACAACGACAAGGAGCGGGCGGCGTCGGGGCGCAGAAGAGTTGGCGACGGCGACGAGGCGTGGGAGGCGGACAGTGTCGGCATGGGCTCAGGGGCGGCGTAGGCACGGGCGACGGCGACGGCGTCGGGCAGCCTGGCAGCATCGAGGAGGTCGGGGCCGTGGGGGGGGGGGACTGCGATGAAAACTGAAATCTTTCACAAGTCTTGCTTATATACACTAAGCTTTGGTCTCGGTTCGTGGCACCAACTGGGACCAATGCCACCCCTTTAGTCCCGGTTGATGCCACCAACCGGGACCAAAGGCCCTGTGTTGCCCGTGTCGCGGCCAAAGTTTAGTCCCACCTCGCTAGTTGAGAGAGCTCGAGGGTGGTTTATAAGCGTTGTTGCGCCCACCCTCTCAAGCTCCTCTCAACTCCAGGCTTTCGGACCTAATATGTGTCACGATGTGCCTGTGGGCCTGCTACGGGCCTGAATCCTGGCCCATGGTTAGGTTTCTAGTATTCATGTCATGGTGGCCCAGTAGGTGGCACTTTTTTTTAATTTTTTTGTTTTCTTTGTTCTTTATTTATTTTATTTTGTTTCTACTTACAGCAAAATACTTACTAGTTTTTCATGTAATTCTTTTTGCTTTTAGGTAATAAATTTTTTAAACTTTCTGTTAGTGCCATTTCTTTCCCAATTTGAATAGTTTAAATTTGAATTTTAAAAAAAATTGTGTGAATCACTAGTTTTTGAATAACTTTACTATAAAAATAGATTTTTGAGTGATTCTTTTTCCTACTATTTAATATTACTATATTTATCATTATATTCAAAAATAGATTTTGTTATTTTAGTTTCTAACAATAAATTCTTTAAGATAATTCTTTTTGCTATTATAGTTTCTAACAAAAAAATTCTTTATGAAAATTCTTTTTTCTTTTAATGTTTTGAACAAAAAATACTTTGATAATATTGGTTGCATGAGTTTTATATAATTTTAGTTTTAATAATACTATAGGTTTATAAAAGTTTTTCGAGTTGATTCCTTTTGCTATTGGAGTTTTATAAAAGCTTTTTAGATGATTCTTTTTGCTATTGAAGGATGTTATAGTTTTGTTTTAGTTGATCATAATAGAATATTTTAATTGATTGCTTTTAGTTCATTATTTTTGCTATTAGTTCATTCTTTTGCTATTAGTTCATTCTTTCAGCTAAATGACCCTTAAATTGAAAAGCACTACAAATGAACTCTGAAAAGGTTGAAAGTTGGCATGGTATCATCATTTCACCCACATAGCATGTGCTAAGATGTTGAGAGGGTTACGACAAAAACTGGATGCACTTCATGTATAAAACAGACAATCTCTTTGGAAGTATCATGGTTCCGGACGAAATATCATCTGTTACAAAGGGATTTCATTTGTTCACATGTAACTGCAGTGATATTCTAGATCAAAGGCATCATCATACTAGTTGTGGGTAGAAAGTCTTCACTTTTTCTCCGCTTGTGTCCTTTGCTTATTGCGTCGTAACCATGGATAATCTTCATCGTTTAACAGGGTGCTTGGGTCAGCCTTGACTTTGAAGAGAGGAATTTAATGGAACTTCTTATAATCTTCAGACATGTTTGTCTTGCCCTCCAATCCCATGATGTATTTTTTCCTGAAAGAACTATGTGGCGCTTTGGCTCATCGTATGATGTATCTGCTTCCTTATCTTTTATTTTTCTCGGTTTGGTAGACATGTCCTTCACATAGAAAACCTGCGCCACATCATTGGCTAGGACGAATGGTTCGTCTATGTAGCCCAGATTGTTCAGATCCACTGTTGTCATTCCGTACTGTGGGTCTGCCTGTACCCTGCCTCCTGACAGATTGACCCATTTGCACTTAAATAAAGGGACCTTAAAATCATGTCCATAGTCAAGTTCCCATACGTCCACTATGTAACCATAATATGTGTCATTTCCCCTCTTGGTTGCTGCATCAAAGCGGACACCACTGTTTTGGTTGGTGCTCTTTTGAGCTTGGGCGATCGTGTAAAATGTATTCACATTTATCCCGTACCGTTTGTAAGTCATTATAGTCGAAGATGGTTCCCTCGCCAACGAGTACAGCTCATCAGAAACAGTGTTGTCACCCCTGAGACGTGTTCGCAACCAACTGCCGAAACTCCTGATGTCTTCACATGTAATCCAGTCGTCACACTGGTCCGGGTGTTTGGAGCGTAGAATGTTCTTGTGTTCATCGACATACAGGATCACCAAGGTAGAATTCTATAGAACTATGTAGTGTGCTTGAGACTAAGAATGCCCGTCCCTACATATTATTGAGTCCCCTCCTAGCGTGCCTTTTCCACTCAGTCTCCCCTCATACTGCGATTGAGGGAGACTTATCTTCTTAATGACAGGAATGAAGTCAACACAAAACCCAATGACATCCTCTGTTTGATGGCCCATGGAGATGCTTCCTTCTGGCCTAGCGCGGTTATGAACATATTTCTTTAGGACCCCCATGAACCTCTCAAAGGGGAACATATTGTGTAGAAATACAGGGCCTAGAATGACAACTAGGACGTGCGTCATGATATTGAAGAAGGATGGTGGGAACATCAGCTTGAAACTGACAAGACATTGCGCCACATCACTCCTTAACCTTGGTAGGATTTCTGGATCGATTACCTTCTGTGAGATTGCATTGAGGAATGAACGTAGCTTCACAATGGCTAATCGAACGTTTTCCGGTAGAAGCCCCCTCAATGCAACCGGAAGAAGTTGCATCATAATCATGTGGCAGTCATGAGACTTTAGGTTCTGTAACTTTTTCTATGCCATATTTACTATTCCCTTTATATTCGACGAGTAGCCGGACGGGACCTTCATACTGAGCAGGCATTCAAAGAAGATTTCCTTCTCTTCTTTGGTAAGAGCGTAGCTGGCAGGACCTTCATACTGCTTTGGAGACATGTCATCTTTTTCATGCAAATGTTGCAAGTCCTCCCGTGCCTCTGGTGTATCTTTTGTCTTCCCATACATGCCCAAGAAGCCTAGCAGGTTCACGCAAAGGTTCTTCGTCACGTGCATCACGTCGATTGAAGAGCGGACATCTAGGTCTTTCCAGTAGGGTAGGTCCCAAAATATAGATTTCTTCTTCCACATGGGTGCGCGTCCCTCAGCATCATTCGGAACAGATAGTCCGCCGGGACCCTTTCCGAAGATTACTTTTAAATCATTGACCATAGCAAGTACGTGATCACCGGTACACATGGCGGGCTTCTACCGGTGATCTTCCTCGCCTTTGAAATGCTTGCCTTTCTTTCGACATTGATGGTTGGTCAAAAGAAATCGATGATGCCCTAGGTACACATTCTTCCTGCATTTGTATAGGTATATACTTTCGGTGTCATCTAAACAGTGCGTACATGCGTGGTATCCCTTGTTTGTCTATCCTGAAAGGTTATTGAGAGCAGGCCAATCATTGATGGTTACAAACAGCAACGCATGCAGGTCAAATTCCTCCTGTTTGTGCTCATCCCACACACGTACACAGTTTCCAATCTATAGCTGTAGAAGTTCTTCAACTAATGTCCTTAGGTACACATCAATGTCGTTGTCGGGTTGCTTAGGGCCTTGGATGAGAACTGGCATCATAATGAACTTCCGCTTCATGCATAGCCAAGGAGGAAGGTTATAGATGCATAGAGTCACAGGCCAGGTGTTGTGATTGCTGCTCTGCTCCCCAAAAGGATTAATGCCATCCACGCTTAAACCAAACCATACGTTCCTTGCGTCACCTACAAACTCCTCCCAGTACTTTCTCTCATTTTTTCTCCACCGTGACCCATCAGCGAGTGCTCTCAACTTCCCGTCTTTCTTATGGTCCTCTCTGTGCCATCGTATCAACTTGGCATGCTCTTTGTTTCTGAACAGGTGTTTCAACCGTGGTATTATAGGAGCATACAACATCACCTTGGCAGGAACCCTCTTCCCGGGGCGCTCGTCGTCAACATCACCAGGGTCATATAGTCTGATCTTATACTGCAATGCACTGCATACCGGGCATGCGTTCAAATCCTCGTACGCACCATGTTAGAGGATGCAGTCATTAGGGCATGCATGTATCTTCTGCACCTCCAATCCTAGAGGGCATACAACCTTCTTTGATGCATACGTATTGTTGGGCAATTCGTTATCCTTTGGAAGCTTCTTCTTCAATATTTTCAATAGCTTCTCAAATCCTTTGTCAGGCACACCATTCTCTGCCTTCCACTGCAGTAGTTTCAGTATGGTACAGAGCTTTGTGTTGTCATCTTCGCAATTGGGGTACAAACCTTTTTTGTGATCCTCTAACATGCGATCGAACTTAAGCTTCTCCTTTTGACTTTTGCACTGTCTCCTTGCAGAGATCATCATCGGGCACATCGTCTGGTTCCTCTTGATCTTCAGCAGCTTCCCCCGTTGCAGCATCACCATATTCAGGGGGCACATAGTTTTCATCGTCCTCTTCTTCTTCTTTGCCTTCCATCATAACCCCTATTTCTCCGTGCTTGGTCCAAACATTATAGTGTGGCATGAAACCCTTATAAAGCAGGTGGGTGTGAAGGGTTTTCGAGTCAGAGTAAGACTTCGTATTCCTACATATAGGGCATGGACAACACATAAAGCCATTCTTCTTGTTTGCCTCAGCCACTTCGAGAAAATTATGCACGCCCTTAATGTACTCGGAGGTGTGTCTGTCACTGTACATCCATTGCTGGTTCATCTGCATGCATTATATATAATTAAGTGTGTCAAAAACCATTACAGAACATCATGAATAAATAAGTGACCAAATTAATAGAAGTTCATCATCACATTAAAACCAAAGTACATACATAGTTCTCATTGAACAACATATAGCTCTCCAGAGCATCTAATTAAACCATACATTGAAACTATTTAAACCATTTCAACGCAACAACAAATGCGATCATAATCGCAACCAAGGTATCAATTGATCCAACGACATAATGATACCAAGTCTCGGTATGAATGTCACATTTTCTAATCTTTCTAATCTTCAAGCGCGTTGCATCCATCTTGATCTTGTGATCATCGACGACATCCGCAACATGCAACTCCAATATCATCTTCTCCTCCTCAATTTTTTAATTTTTTTCCTTCAAGTAATTGTTTTCTTCTTCAACTAAATTTAACATCTCGACAATATAGGGTCGGTTGGAATTTCTGGTTCACATACCTCCTAGATAAATAAAATATATGTCACATTGGTCAGCATAATTGTCATAAACAATAAATGAACCAAATAGTTATAAAAGATAATATATACCACATCTGAATCATAGACAGGACGAGGGCCGACGGGGGCAGATACCAAAACCATTGCACTATATAATAAGAAGCAATAATAAAAGTAAGAAAATTATACAAGTATCTATCTAAACATACAAGTAAGAATTTTTTTTCCTTTTAGACAGAAGATAAGAACAAGAGGCTCACCACGGTGGTGTCGGCGACGAGATCGGCACGGGATCGACGGTGGTGAAGACGGGGACGGGACGTGACGGACCGCTAAACCTAGACAAATATTGAGGAAAATGGAGCTTGGAGGTCGAGCTTGGAGAGGAGAAAGCATAAGTAGTGTGGCTCGGGCATTTCATCGAACATCTTTTGTGCATAGGAGGTGAGCTAGAGCACCACAAAGCCCTCCCCTTGCCGGCCAAAAAAATAGAGCAGTGTGGAGTGCTCTGCTCGCCGACGAGGGGGGGGGCATCATTGGTCCCGGTCATGGCTGGAACCGGGACTAAAGGACACCCTTTGATTCTGGTTCAAGCCACCAACCGGGACCAATGGTGTTGGGCCAGGAGCGAGGCACATTGGTTCCGGTTCGAGCCTCGAACCAGGACCATAGGTGCCAGATGAACCGGGACAAATGCCCTACGATGGCCCGGCCTCCCCCTGGCCTCACAAACCGGGACCTATGCCTCCATGGGTCCCGGTTCTAGGCTGAACCGGGACTAATGGGCTGGCCCGGCCTAAACCAAAGCCCTATTTTCTACTAGTGTTTGGTGATTGAAGTTTTGTTTGGAGTCCCGAATGAGATCACGGACATGACAAGGAGTCTTGAAATGGTCGAGAGGTAAAGATTCATATATTGGAAGGTAGTATTCGGACATCAGAATGGTTTTGAGTGGTTCGGGTATTTTACCGGAGTACTGAGGGGTTACCGGTACCCCCCGGGGGAAGTATTGGGCCTACATGGGCCTTAGTGAAGAGAAAGGAGGGCCGCAGGGGGGGTCGCCCCCCCCCCCCATGGCGGTCCGAATTGGACTAGGGAGGGGGCAGCGCCCCCCTTTCCCTCTCCCTCTCCCTCTCCTCATTTTCCCTCCGGTGGAAGAAAGGAAAAAAGAGAAAGGGCGAATCCTACTAGGAGTGGAGTCCTAGTAGGACTCCCCCCATGGTGCGCCCCTCCTGGCCACCGGCCTCCTCCTCCCCTCCTTTATATACGGGGGCGGGGGGCACCCCAAAGGCACATCAATTTTTCTCTTAGCCGTGTGCGGTGCCCCCTGCACAGTTTACACATCCGGTCATAACTTCATGGTGCTTAGGCGAAGCCCTGCGCGGATCACATCATCATCACCGTCATCACATCGCTGTGCTGACGAAACTCTCACTCGACCCTCTGCTAGATCAAGAGTTCGAGGGACGTCATCGAGATGAACGTGTGCTGAACTCGGAGGTGTCATACGTTCGGTACTAGATCGGTTGGATCGTGAAGATGTTCGACTACATCAACCGCGTTAACCTAACGCTTCCGCTTTCGGTCTACGAGGGTACATGGACACACTCTCCCCCTCTTGTTGCTATGCATCTTCTAGATAGATCTTTTGTGATTGTAGGAATTTTTTTGAAATTGCATGCTACGTTCCCCAACAGTGGTATCAGAGCCAGGTGTATGCGTAGATGATATGCACGAGTAGAACACAAAGAGTTGTGGGCAATAATAATCATACTGCTTACAACCAATGTCTTACTTTGTTCGGCGGTATTGTTGGATGAAGCAGCCCGAACCAACATTACATGACCATGTTCATGAGACCGGTTCTACCGACATGCTTTGCACACAGGTGGCTGGCGAGTTGAGAGATATGAAGTCTCCAACAAGTTCTATTGTTGCAAGATGGAGGAGAATAGTTCTGTCAATGAACACATACTCAGAATGTTTGGGTACCATAACCACTTGACTCAGCTGGGAGTTAATCTTCCTGATGATAGTGTCATTGACAGAGTTCTTCAATCACTTCCACCAAGCTATAACGGCTTCATGATGAACTATAATATGCAAGGGATGGAAAAGACAATTCCCGAGCTCTTCGCGATGCTAAAGGCTGCGAAGGTAGAAATAAAGAAGGAGCATAAACTGTTGATGGTTAACAAAACCATTAGTTTCAAGAAAAAGGGCAAAGGGAAGAAGGGGAACTTCAAGAAGAATAGGAAACAAGTTATTACTCTCGGGAAGAAGCCCAAGTCTGGACCTAATCCTGAAACTTAGTGCTTCTACTGTAAAGGGACTGGTCACTAGAAGCGGAACTGCCCCAAGTATTTGGTGGATAAGAAGGATGGCAAAGTGAAAGGTATATTTGATATACATGTTATTGATGTGTACCTTACTAATGCTCATAGTAGCGCCTGGGTATTTGATACTGGTTCTGTTGCTCTGCAACTCGAAACAGGGGCTATGGATTAAACAAAGATTGTCTAAGGACAAGGTGATGATGCACATCAGAAATGGTTCCAAGGTCGATGTGATCGCCATCGGCACGCTACCTCTACATCTACCTTCGGGATTAGTTTTAGACCTGAATACTTGTTATTTTGTGCCAGCGTTAAGCATGAACATTATATCTGGATCTTGTTGGATGTGAGATGGTTATTCATTTAAATCGGAGAATAATGGTTGTTCTATTTATATGAGTAATATCTTTTATGGTCATGCACCCTTGATGAGTGGTCTATTTTTGTTGAATCTCGATCGTAGTTATAAACATGTTCATAATATTTAAGCCAAAAGATGCAAAGTTAGTAATGATAGTGCAACTTTTTGTGGCGCTGCCGTTTGGGTCATATTGGTGTAAAGCGCATGAAGAAACTCCATGTTGATGGGCTTTTGGAATCACTTGATTATGAATCACTTGATGCTTGCGAACCATGCCTCATGGGCAAGATGACTAAGACTCCATTCTCTGGAACAATGGAATGAGCCACTGACTTATTTGAAATAATACATACCGATGTATGCGGTCCGATGAGTATTGAGGCTCCCGGAGGGTATCATTATTTTCTAACCTTCACAGATGATTTGAGCAGATATGGTATATCTACTTAATGAAACATAAGTCTGAAACATTTGAAAAGTTCAAAGAATTTCAAAGTGAAGTGGAAAATCATCATAATAAGAAAATAAAGTTTCTACGATCTGATCGCGGAGGCGAATATTTGAGTTACGAGTTTGGTCTTCATTAGAAACAATGTGGAATAGTTTCACAACTCACGCCACCTGGAACACCACAGCATAATGGTGTGTTCGAACGTCGTAACCGTACTTTATTAGATATTGTGCGATCTATGATGTCTCTTACTTATTTACCGCTATTGTTTTGGGGTTATGCTTTAGAGATGGTTGCATTCACGTTAAATAGGGCACCATCTAAATCCGTTGAGACGACACCATATGAACTGTGGTTTGGCAAGAAACCTAAGCTGTCGTTTCTTAAAGTTTGGGGCTGCGATGCTTATGTGAAAAATCTTCAACCTGATAAGCTCGAACCCAAATCGGAGAAATGTGTCTTCCTAGGATACCCAAAAGAAACTGTTGGGTACACCTACTATCATAGATCCGAAGGCAAGATATTTGTTGCTAAGAATGGATCCTTCCTAGAGAAGGAGTTTCTCTCGGAAGATATGAGTGGGAGGAGAGTAGAACTTGATGAGGTAATTGTACCTTCTCCCGAATTGGAAAGTATTTCATCACAGAAATCAGTTCCAGTGATTCCTACACCAATTAGTGAAGAAGCTAATGATGATGATCATGAAACTTTAGATCAAGTTACTACCAAACCTCGTAGGTCAACTAGAGTACGGTCCGCACCAAAGTGGTACGGTAGTCCTATTCTGGAAGTCATGTTACTAGACCATGATGAACCTACGAACTATGAGAGCGATGATGAGCCCAGATTCCGCGAAATGGCTTGAGGCCATGAAATTTGAGATGGGATCCATGTATGAGAACAAAGTATGGACTTTGGTGGACTTGCCCGATGATCGGCAAGCTGATGACCCACAAGTATAGGGGATCCATCGTAGTCCTTTTGATAAGTAAGAGTGTCGAACCCAACGAGGAGCAGAAGTAAATGACAAGCGGTTTTCAGTAAGGTATTCTCTCCAAGCACTGAAATTGTAGGTAACAGATAGTTTTGTGATAAGATAATTTGTAACGGGTAACAAGCAATGAAAGTAAATAAAGTGCAGCAAGGTGGCCCAATCCTTTTTGTAGCAAAGGACAAGCCTGGACAATTTCTTATAATGAGAAAAGCGCTCCCAAGGACACATGGGAATTATCATTAAGCTAGTTTTCATCACGCTCATATGATTCGCGTTCGGTACTTTGATAATTTGATATGTGGGTGGACCGGTGCTTGGGTACTGCCCTTTATTGGACAAGCATCCCACTTATGATTAACCCCTATTGCAAGCATCCGCAACTACAAAAGAAGTATTAAGGTAAACCTAACCATAGCATGAAACTAGTGGATCCAAATCAGCCCCTTACGAAGCAACGCATAAACTAGGGTTTAAGCTTCTGTCACTCTAGCAACCCATCATCTACTTCTTACTTCCCAATGCCTTCCTCTAGGCCCAAATAATGGTGAAGTGTCATGTAGTCGATGTTCACATAACACCACTAGAGGAGAGACAACATACATCTCATCAAAATATCGAACTAATACCAAATTCACATGACTACTAATAGCAAGACTTCACCCATGTCCTTAGGAACAAACGTAACTACTCACAAAGCATATTTAAGATTATCAGGTAATGGTTTGATCTCAAACACGGGATCACCCTTGGGTGAGGCGGATCCCCTAGGATTTCAACAGGTAAGTTGTGTTTCAAAATAGGACCCTGTTTAAGGAATACTTCATCTATTTCCATTCTTTCATTCATAAAATATCATTTTTATGGTCTAGCAAATATTGTTCTAATGGATCAGTAGGAGGTGCGGCAATAGAAGCAAGACCAATAATTTCATCCTTACTAAGCAATTCTTTATCACGGGGTTGTCTACGAAATTTAGAAAAATTAAACTCATGTTTCATATCCCCTAAGCCAATTGTAACAACATCCTGTTCACAATCAATCTTAGCATTGACAGTATTCAAGAAGGGTCTACCAAATATAATGGGACAAAATTCATCTTGTGGGGAACCAAGAACAAGAAAATCAGCAAGATATTTAACTTTCCCACACAAGACTTCGACATCTCTAACAATCCCAACTGGTGCAATAGTATCTCTATTGGCAGGCTTAATTGTAACATCAATACCTTCTAACTCAGCGGGTGCAATATCATGCATAATTTCTTTGTATAAGGAAATAGGAATTGCACTAGCACTAGCACCCATATCACATAAGCCATGATAACAATGATCTCCTATTTTAACAGAAATAACAGGCATGCCTACAACCGGTCTATGTATCTTAGCATCTGGTCTAGCAATATTAGCAGTTTCACCACAGAAGTAAATAACATGCCCATCTATATTATCATCCAAGAGATCTTTAACCATAGCAATACTAGGTTCAACTTTAATTTGCCCAGGAGGTGTATATGTTCTAGTATTACTCTTACAGAACACAATTGAAGCTTTAACATGATCATTTATCCTAACAGGGAAAGATGTTTTCTCAACATAAGTAGTAGGAACAATATGATCATTATAAGTGATAGTCTTTTCTTCAACTATAATAGGTGCAACTACTTTTACTTCAGTGGGAGGATTATATTTAAACCACTTCTCCTTAGGGAGATCAACGTGAGTAGGAAAAGATTCACAAAAAGAAGCTACTATCTCAGAGTCAAGTCCATATTTAGCGCTAAATCCACGAAAAGCATCGGTATCCATAAAAGATTTAACACAATCAAACTTAGGTGTCATACCTGACTCCTTACCATCGTCGAAACCCCAATCTTCAGAGTTGTGTTTAATTCTTTCCAATAAATCCCACTTGAATTCAGTAGTCTTCAGCATATAAGAACCAGCACAAGAAGTATCAAGCATGGTGCGATCATTGAGAGAAAGTCGAGCATAAATTTTTTGAATAATCATTTCTCTTGAGAGCTCATGATTAGGGCATGAATATAACACTGACTTAAGCCTCCCCCAAGCTTGAGCGATGCTTTATCCTTCGTGAGGCCAGAAATTATATATATATAATTACAATCACGATGAATAAGATGCATAGGATAGAACTTCTGGTGAAATTCCAACTTCAATTGTTTATAGTTCCAAGATCCCGTATCATCACATAGCCTATACCATGTCAATGCATCTCCCTTCAAAGATAAAGGGAAGACCTTCCTCTTAACAACATCATCGGGAATACCTGCAAGCTTAAATAATCCACAAACTTCATCCACAAAGATAAGGTGTAAATTGGGATGCAATGTTCCATCTCCTACAAAGGGACTAGCTAGCAGTTTCTCTATCATACACGAAGGAATCTCCAAGCAAACATTTTCAGTAGGTTCAGTAGGTTGAGGAGCAACTCTTTGCTCTACTGGTCGGGGCGAAGATACCCCGAATAAGCCCCTCAAAGGATTAGTTTCCATAGTAACAAGTGACAGAAAATTTCAGCACACTATATAAATGTTTCCTTACCAAGTTCCACTCACCAAAGGCGCTTCACTCCCCGGCAACGGCGCCAGAAAAGAGTCTTGATGACCACAAGTATAGGGGATCTATCGTAGTCCTTTCGATAAGTAAGAGTGTCGAACCCAACGAGGAGCACAAGGAAATGACAAGCGGTTTTTAGTAAGGTATTCTCTCCAAGCACTAAAATTGTAGGTAACAGATAGTTTTGTGATAAGGTAATTTGTAACGGGTAACAAGCAATGAAAGTAAATAAAGTGCAGTAAGGTGGCCCAATCCTTTTTGTAGCAAAGGACAAGCCTGGACAATTTCTTATAATGAGAAAAGTGCTCCCGAGGACACATGGGAATTATCATCAAGCTACTTTTCATCACGCTCATATGATTCGCGTTCGGTACTTTGATAGTTTGATATGTAGGTGGACCGGTGCTTGGGTACTGCCCTTTCTTGGACAAGCATCCCACTTATGACTAACCCCTATTGCAAGCATCCGCAACTACAAAAGAAGTATTAAGGTAAAACCTAACCATAGCATGAAACTACTGGATCCAAATCAGCCCCTTACGAAGCAACGCATAAACTAGGGTTTAAGATTCTGTCACTCTAGCAACCCATCATCTACTTATTACTTCCCAATGCCTTCCTCTAGGCACAAATAATGGTGAAGTGTCATGTAGTCGACATTCACATAACACCACTAGAGGAGAGACAACATACATCTCATCAAAATATCGAACGAATACCAAATTCACATGACTACTAATAGCAAGGCTTCACCCATGTCCTCAGGAACAAACGTAACTACTCACAAAGCATATTCATGTTCATGATCAGAGGAGTATTAATATGCATTAAGGATCTGAACATATGATCTTCCACCAAGTAAACCAATTAGCATCAACTACAAGGAGTAATCAACACTACTAGCAACCCACAGGTACCAATTTGTGGTTTTGATACAAGATTGGATACAAGAGATGAACTAGGGTTTTGAGAGGAGATGGTGCTGGTGAAGACGTTGATGGAGATTGACCCCCTCCCGATGAGAGGATCGTTGGTGATGATTTCCCCCTCCCTGAGGGAAGTTTCCTCGACATAACAGCTCCGCCGGAGCCCTAGATTGTTTCCGCCTCAGGGCGACGGAGTTTCGTCCCGTAAGCTTGCTTATGATTTTTTTCAGGGTAAAAGCCTTCATATAGCAGAAGATGGGCACAGGGGGGCCACCAGGGGGGCTAGGAGACAGGGGGCGCGCCCAGTAGGGGGGCACCCCCCACCCTCCTGGCCAGGGTGTGGGCCCCCTCTGGTACTTTCTTCGCTCAATAATTCTTATTAATTCCAAAAGTGACTTCCGTGGAGTTTCATGATTTTTGGAGTTCTGCAGAATAGGTTTCCAATATTTGCTCATTTTTCAGCCAGAATCCCAGCTGCCGGCATTCTCCCTCTTCATGATAAACCTTGTAAAATAAGAGAGAATAGCCATAAGTATTGTGACATAACGTGAAATAACAGCCCATAATGCAATAAATATCGATATAAAAGCATGATGCAAAATGGACATATCACAAGCCATGGAAAATAAATGGATCTTCAAGAAGAAGACTGACGTTGACGGTAATGTTACTGTCTACAAAGCTCGACTTGTTGCGAAAGGTTTTTGACAAGTTCAAGGAGTTGACTACTGTCGGTGTCAAAACCGGCGGATCTCGGGTAGGGGGTCCCGAACTGTGCGTCTAGGCGGATGGTAACAGGAGACAAGGGACACGATGTTTTACCCAAGTTCAGGCCCTCTTGATGGAGGTAAAACCCTACGTCCTGCTTGATTAATATTGATGATGTGTGTTGCAAGAGTAGATCTACCACGAGATCAAGGAGGCTAAACCCTAGAAGCTAGCCTATGGTATGATTGTTATTCGTCCTACGGACTAAAGCCGTCCGGTTTATATAGACACCGGAGAGGGCTAGGGTTACACAGAGTCGGTTACAATGGTAGGAGATCCACATATCTATATCGCCAAGCTTGCCTTCCACGCCAAGGAAAGTCCCATCCAGACACGGGACGAAATCTTCAATCTTGTATCTTCATAGTCTTGGAGTCCGGCCGATGATGATAGTTCGGCTATCCGGACACCCACTAGTCCAGGACTCCCTCAGTAGCCCCTGAACCAGGCTTCAATGACGATGAGTCCGGCGCGCATATTGTCTTCGGCATTGCAAGGCGGGTTCCTTCTCCGAATAATTTACAGAAGATTGTGAACACCAGGATAGTGTCCGGCTCTGCAAAATAAATTCCACGTACCACCGTAGAGAGAATAATATTACACAAGTTCAATCTGCTAACGTATTTGGTGGCGTGACGTCACACCACTACCAAGCCTTTACTAGAATTGTTTTTATTGTACCACCTCAGCGCGTTTAGCGAAGCGGTTTCCTTGGCACGTCTTGTCGAAGCAGAGATTGTGTTCCCCTTATTCCGGGATTCCCATCAATACGGACATGGGTAACCCAACCGCGCCATTGATTGCGGTGCTTGGGAGATAAGCGAGTTTTATCAGGCCGGTGGGGACACATGTTTTTGTCCGCCCATATAAGGGGATAAAGATCCAACCCTTTTACATGCGCCTTCTTCCTCCTTGGCTTATCCATCTCCGTGAACTCGAGATCCAGCGCCCAAGTCCGCACATCTCACCTCAACCTCCTCCAACTATGTCCGGAGCGGGAGGCAAGTGGATGGCCTCCTCCGTCACGGAGGGGCACATCCAGAAGCTGCGTAGCGCCGGATATCTATCCAGCAACATCGCGCACCGGCTCCCCAACAAGGGAGAGCTCATCCCCACCCCCAGGCCCCATGAGAGGGTAGTATTTCTTCCCCATTTCCTCCGCGGACTGGGCTTCCCACTCCATCCCTTCGTCCGGGGGCTCATGTTCTACTACGGCCTGGATTTCCATGATCTGGCCCCGAATTTCATCCTCAACATCTCGGCGTTCATCATCATGTGCGAGGCCTTCCTCTGCATCCAGCCCCACTTCGGCTTGTGGCTCAAGACCTTCAGTATCAAGCCGAAGGTTGTGAAGGGCAGTCAAGCGGAGTTCTGAGGCGCCATGGTGGGCAGGATGTCCCACTTACTTGGCTTGAAGGCACTTTCGTGGAAACCATTAAGGGGTGGCAATCGGGGTGGTTCTACATCACCGAGCCACGTGACCCTGAATGGGCAGCGGCCCCCGAATTCAGATCTGGCATCCCCACACGGCTCACCTCCTGGAAAGAGAGCGGCCGGACATGGGGTGATTTGGAGGAGCTGACCAGACTCCAAGCCTGCATCCAAAAGCTAGTGGACAAGAAGCTCAAGCTTGTCAACGTAGTCTAGGTCATGCTCATCCACCGGATTCTCCCGTGCCAACGACGGGGCTTCAATATGTGGGAGTTCAATCCGGCGCAGCACCAGACTTTGAGCGGGCTCTTCGATACTACATATGAAGATGTCTAGAAGGTGATGTTTAAGGGTGCCGAGGCCCCCGCATCCGCTACCGAAGATCGCGGATTTAGCTCGCAGCGTCCAGCTGACGAGGTAAGCGATTTTGCCCTCTTCGGGGCATTTGCTTTCCATATTTGACTCTATGCAGGATCTAAACTCCCTCTCCTTTGAGAGGGCTGGCTAGAGAAGGCCGAACAGACTATTTGTCCGGCCCCATTACCAGAGGACCCAGCGGACGCCCGCTTAACGGGGCTGCTGGCTCCGGCACCCCACGTGGTGCTGGAGAAGAAGGCTAAGAAGAAGGCCACGGGCACTCGGAAGAGTTCCCCTTTTCAGGTGTTATCGGATGATGACTCCGAGGCAGACTCCTCCCACAAAGGCGAGGAGGAGAAAAAGAAAGCCTCTCCCCCAGCAGGGGAAGGGAAGAAAAGGAAGGCCTCCCCAACGAGGGAGGCCGAAGGGTCCAAGAAGGGAAAAACTCTTTCCCCGGACTGCTCTTCCAACGCCAGCGACGACGACGAGGACTGGCCTCCAAGGGCCAAGCCCCTGGCGAGATCGTAAGTATCCGGACTCCCGAATAACTTCATGGTTTTTCTTTTCGCCACATAATGTCTTTCTAATGCCGCATACAACCCTGCAATCCGCCCAAGGATGATCTTCCCGCTTCGTCGAGCGGGTCCTTAGGTGCGTCGGATATGGATTCTCTTCCGACCTCCTCCACCCCCCGTGATGCGGACGATGCCGAGGTGGGATCCCGGGAAGGGACCCACCAGGAGGAGGAGGCCCCGGAGGTGTTGCAGAACAACCTCCCGGACTTTGCACCGGACTCAGCCCCAGAACCCATAGCGGTTTCGGAGTCCGGCGGGCGGCCCCTTCGTAAGAAGGGCAAGACCGTGATGCCGGCAGCCTCCGTCCAACCGGAGGTGCCGGATAGTTTGCTGAAGGTGCTCAATGGCGCCTCCATCGAAGAGGAACACCGCACTGTTATGAGTGTGGTGATTCAGAAGGTTCGGCTCGCCAAGAGCGGGCTGACCGAAGCCTGCAGCAGCCTTCTAACAGGCTTTGAGGTAAGAATTTTAATATATGTAAAATAGTACCGCATAGACAGTAGCCCCTGATGCTCGGTTCGGTGTTCGGAAAGAAAAGCCGGACTGAGGATCTAAAAAGATATACGCAGGAGTCATAAAAAATATGTCAATATGGGATTGCAGGCTGCGCTGCTGACCTCTTCCGCATTGACTGTGGAGGTCAATACTTTGAAGGAAAGCCTCGAGCGGCCCGAGAACGAGCTCGGCCGTGCCAAGAAGCAGCTCGAGGACAAGGAAGGTGAGTAATACCTTATTAAAATTGTACCTTACAGAAAAGGATTTGGTTGCAAGAAAAATGACAAGGATAACATGGATATAGCAGGGGCCATAAACGAGGTGGCGACCCAGAAGGAGGCGGTGTCCGCGGCCGAACGTAATGCGGCCGTGGAACGCACCGAGCGAGAGAAGCAGGAGGCGTGGGTGGCGGAGGTACAGCAAGAGCTCCAGGCTCTCATGGAAAAACATGAGAGTTTGGAGCGTGACTCGAAGACTCGAGAGTCCGAGCTTGCGACGGCTCTTGAGAGTGCCAAAGCCGCTAAGGCCAAAGCCTATAAGGCCCTCCAGGAAGTCGAGGCGTTGAAGAAAATAGCAGCGGGTAAGGCATTTTTCATGCAAAGTAAGCATGTGAGTGTTAATTACCTGTTACTTACCCGAATTCGGAGCTCTCCAGGAGCGTTCGTAGATCTTCCTCGCAGCGTGTCCGATGCTGCCGCGTTCTACCGGGCCGAGGAGGGGAGCTCGACGGAGAAGGTCTTCTGGTCTCAGTATGCTGAGGCCGGACATCCAGTGCCCCTTAGCGACCAGCTGAAGCAGCTGGTCGAGCTCCACAAGGTGGCCGAACAGGCCATGAAGGGCCTCATAGTTCGGCTGTGGCCGAAGGAGGCCATGCCTGGGAGCTACTTCGGCCTGGTGCGGCGGCTGGTGGATGCGTGTCCATGGGTTGATGTAATCAAGCACTCCGCCTGTATTGAAGGTGCCCGTCGGGCCCTTGCCCGCGCAAAGGTGCACTGGGGCAAGATGGATGCCCAGAAGCTTGTGACGGACGCGCCACCGCAGGGCAAGGAGCATCGCACGCCCGAGATGTATTATAAGAGTGTCCTGAAGGGTGCCCGCATTATTGCGGGTGAGTGCTCCAAAGATGTAATATTTGGGTAGACTTGCATTTTGTTATCCTGTGCGCTGAAAACTTAGTTCATATGCGCTAAGCAACGCTTGTTAATTTAAAATATTGCCTTCTGTGCGGCTGTTTATCAAATCTGAGAGATGGCAAGTCGTCGGCTTTATCCCCCATGCCACGAGTGCTGGGGTGTTCGGGATAAACTTGAGCACTCTTGTTCCCATTTTTGGGTCCATCTAGGGAGGCGCTCAACACAACGAACAAGGCAACCGGACTTATAATGCTTGAACACTCTCACTTAGCCATAGATTTCTATAATTTTAAATTTTGGCGAAGCCCCTAGTCTTCGGAAGGCCGAATTTGGGGCGCTATCCACACCTGGGCCGGACAAAGCCGGCTCCTCGCTCTAAGCGGCATAAGTCTTTAGGGACTCGCAAAAAACCTCTCGAACAGCGAGCGGCTCTCGCCTCATCATGACGGTCAGTTTTAGCTTTCTCCACTGAGGTGCTCGCCCAACTCAACTAGGGCGCAATTGCAGTGGTTCTCCCAGTGCTACCTTAGCCGATATAATGGAACGTAAGTTACCAAAACATGGGAGCCGGGCAAACCCAACTATTGACCCAAGACATGATTCGGAGCCGATGCATATAATGCTATAAGTTCGAGGTGCCGCACTTGTGAAAGTGTTCGGACTTATCACACCATGATGCGGGAAACATAAGCCCCTGGTGTGTTTAGCCGTACCAAAATGTACGGATGCAACATGTCATAAATGAACATATGTATAAGAAAGAAATGCAATTGGAAGCAAAAAGGTGCTGCATTACTTATTCAAGAAAGACTGCTGTAAATGCAGAATGATACAAATGGTGTGATAAGCAAGGGATGGGACTATTAAACATGTCCCCCTCCAGGGGTAGGCTGCGGAATGGTGCATAAAACAGATTTAATGCTCGTAATGGAGACCACCTGGATATTCATTGTAGCCTTTCTCCTTCCCTGGCTGTTGCATCGTGAGTTCAGCATGTCTGCTGCCGGACAGGGCCTCTGACGAACGGAGTCCTGTGGGTAAAAATAAAAAGGAAAAAGAAAAAAAGAACGACACACTTGAGAGCCCCTGGTGTGGTTGAGCCGCATTCTGGGCCTATCGTGGTCGTGCCCCTCTCCCCATGCCCATGGTATCTTCAGAGCGTAATGGTGTACGCGAAGGACCTGTCTTGACGTTTTGCAGGGGCTGGGGTTGGAGCCGCACTGCTACGCGTGCTCGGAATGTGCCAGGTGGTCTTGTTGTAGGTTACTTCGGGCGCGTTTAGCCGTGTCCGGTCGCTTAACGGCCGGACTCGAGAATTGCCTTAAGAGGCTGCACTGTACTTCTGCCGCGAGAGCCGCTGTATGTTCCTCCGTTCGGAGAGAGCGTAGTGTTTCCGTTGACCGTGATGACTCCTCGAGGGCCTGGCATCTTGAGCTTGAGGTATGCGTAGTGCGGCACCGCGTTGAACTTTGCGAATGCGGTACGTCTGAGCAGAGCATGATAGCCGCTGCGGAACAGAACTATGTCGAAGATTAACTCCTCGCTTCGGAAGTTATCCGGGGATCCGAAGACCACTTCAAGTGTAACTGAGCCTGTACAATTGGCTTCTACACCTGGTATGACGCCTTTAAAGGTCGTCTTGGTAGGTTTAATCCTTGAGGGGTCTATGCCCATTTTGCGCACTGTATCCTGATAAAGCAGATTCAGGCTGCTCCCGCCATCCATCAGGAATCTAGTGAGGTGAAATCCATCGACGATTGGGTCTAAAACCAATGCGGCGAATCCGCTGTGGCGGATGCTGGTGGGGTGGTCCCTTCGGTCAAAAGTGATCGGGCAGGAGGACCGTGGATTGAACTTCGGGGCAACTGGCTCCATCGCGTATACATCCCTGAGTGCACGCTTCCGCTCCCTTTTGGGTATGTGCATTGCGTATATCATGTTCACCGTCCGCACCTGTGGGGGGAAACCCTTCTCTCCTCTATTGTTCGGCGGTCGGGTCTCTTCCTTGTCATCGCTATGCAGCCCCTTGTCATTGTTTTCGGCAATTAACTTGCCTTCCTGCTTGAATACCCAACAGTCCCTGTTGGTGTGGTTGGCTAGCTTTTCGGGGGTGCCGTGTATCTGGCACGAGCGGTCGAGTATTCGGTCCAAATTGGACGGACCTGGAGTAGTTCTTTTGAATGGCTTTTTCCGCTGACCGGGTTTAGAGCCTCTGAATCCAGCATTGACTGCCATATCTTCACTATTATCGCCGTTAATGCGGCATTTGTTTTTGGTGCGACGCGACCTGCCATGACGGTCCTTGATATCCGGACTGCCAGAATTTTTGCTGAGGTTGTTGCTGCGTGCTAGCCAGCTGTCCTCACCCGCGCAGAAGCGGGTCATGAGTGACGTGAGGGCGGCCATGGATTTCGGCTTCTCCTGTCCTAGGTGCCGGGCAAGCCACTCGTCGCGGATGTTATGTTTGAAGGCCGCGAGGGCCTCCGCATCCGGACAGTCGACGATTTGGTTTTTCTTTGTTAAGAACCGTGTCCAGAATTTTCTGGCCGATTCGTCTGGCTGATGAATTATATGGCTTAGGTCGTCAGCGTCTGGTGGTCGCACATACGTGCCTTGGAAGTTATCGAGGAATGCGACTTCCAGGTCTTCCCAACTCCCAATTGACTCTGCTGGCAAGCTGTTAAGCCAATGCCGGGCTGGTCCTTTAAGCTTGAGTGGGAGATATTTGATGGCGTGAAGATCGTCACCGCGGGCCATGTGGATGTGAAGGAGATAGTCTTCGATCCAAACCGCGGGGTCTGTTGTGCCATCGTAAGATTCAATATTCACGGGTTTAAACCCTTCGGGGATTTGATGATACATTACGTCATCTGTGAAGCATAGTGGGTGTGCGGCGCCTCTGTACTGGGCGATATCACGACGGAGCTCAAAAGAGCTTTGTCTATTTTGTTCGGCCCGGCCGGACTTACTGTGTCCGGCGCGACGGTTGTCATCACGTATCATGGGGCGCCCACGCGATCCATAGATCGATCTTGCTTGTCTTGCCTTATCCTCCAATATATCTTGCAAGTCCGGAGCGTTCCCCTGTGGCCTTGTGCTTTTCGAGCGATGCCGGGGTACGGTTCTAGTGAAGGGCCTAGAGGCCTCTCTGTCGCGACCACGGGGTGGTCGGTCAGCCGTATTGTCTGCTGGTGATGCGGGTTCATACGCCTCCTCCTCTAATCGGGGAGCAGCTTGTGTTTAGGTTAGCTTTTGGAGGGGCGTTCGAGCTCATGCTCTTCGGCCGCGAGGACTTCAGTCCATCTGTCGGCTAGCAGATCTTGATCAGCTCTAAGCTGTTGCTGCTTTTTCTTGAGGCTGTTTGCCGTGGCCATAAGCCTGCGTTTAAAATGCTCTTGTTCGACGGGATCCTCAGGCACGACGAATTCGTCATTGTCGAGGCTTGCCTCGTCTCCGGAGGGAGGCATATAATCCTCTACCTCTTCTTCTGTCGCTCTCTCATGAGGGCTGGCGTCTCCGTCCTCCTGTGCTGAATCTTGCTGGAGTGGGTTGTCTTCGGCACTGTCTGGGGTGTTATTATCTCCGGTGCCGGAATCTTCATTCTTGCTATGGCGGGATTTAGAGCGGCGCCGCTAACACCGGTGCTTGGGCTGTTTCTTGGAGGGGTCATCCTCCGTTATTCCTTCGCCATTCCCATCCTTTGGGATATCCACCATGTATATGTCATATGATGAGGTGGCTTTCTAGTGCCCGGTAGGCGTTGGTTCTTGGTCGTCTCCGGCATCATCGTCCATACCGTCGATGTCTTTGGAGTCGTAGTCTAGCATGTCGGTTAGATCGTCGACAGTGGCTACTAAGTGGGTGGTGGGTGGGCTTTGAATTTCTTCATCGTCCGCATCCTAACCGTCCTAACCGCAGTCCGGCCAGGGCTCTCCTGATAATGAGAGATACTTTAGCGAACTCAAGATGTCGCCGAAAGGTGAGTGTTGAAAGATGTCCGTAGCGGTGAACTCCATGACCGGCGCCCAATCGGATTCGATTGGAGGGGGCGCGGGAGGTTCGGAGTCCGGCAAGGAGTCCGGCACCTCGGAGTCACGAGCTTCATGAGGGACAAGGTCAGTGTTCGGCTCTATCGCCATAGAGGTTGCAGCCCCCGAGGCGGTGTCTAGCCATCCGTCCACGATCTGCGCAGCCGGCTCCGAATTGAAGATCGGAGCGGGCTCGAGTGCGGCCTCCAGGGTACTGTCCGGCTGCAGAGCTAAATCATGCCCGTCGTGACAGTGCGGCGCGCTTGGCTGTGGCTCGAATCGATCAAAGATCAAGTCCCCGCGGATGTCAGTCGTGAAGTTCAAACTTCCAAATCTGACCTGACGGCCAGGGGCATAGCTTTCGATCTGCTCCGGATGGCCAAGCGAATTGGCCCGCAGTGCAAAGCCGCCGAATACGAAGATCTGTCCGGGGAGGAAGGTCTCACCTTGGATTGCGTCGTTGTTGATGATCGAAGAAGCCATCGAGCCTATCGGTGACGACACAGAGGAACTCTCAATGAAAGCACCAATGTCGGTGTCAAAACCGGCGGATCTCGGGTAGGGGGTCCCGAACTGTGCGTCTAGGCGGATGGTAACACGAGACAAGGGACACGATGTTTTACCCAGGTTCGGTCCCTCTTGATGGAGGTAAAACCCTACGTCCTGCTTGATTAATATTGATGATGTGTGTTACAACAGTAGATCTACCACGAGATCAAGGAGGCTAAACCCTAGAAGCTAGCCTATGGTATGATTGTTGTTCGTCCTACGGACTAAAGCCATCCGGTTTATATAGACACCGGAGAGGGCTAGGGTTACACAGAGTCGGTTACAATGGTAGGAGATCCACATATCCATATCGCCAAGCTTGCCTTCCACGCCAAGGAAAGTCCCATCCGGACACGGGACGGAGTGTTCAATCTTGTATCTTCATAGTCTTGGAGTCCGGCCGATGATGATAGTTCGGCTATCCGGACACCCCCTAGTCCAGGACTCCCTCAACTACGATGAGACCTTCTCACCCATAGCGATGCTTAAGTCTGTCTGAATCATGTTAGCAATTGCCGCATTTTATGGTTATGAAATTTGGCAAATGGATGTCAAAACTGCATTCCTTAATGGATTTCTTAAAGAAGAGTTGTATGTGATGCAACCATAAGGTTTTGTCGATCCAAAAGGTGCTAACAAAGTGTGAAATCTCCAGCGATCCATTTATGGACTGGTGCAAGCCTCTCGGAGTTGGAATATATGCTTTGATAATGTGATCAAAGCATATGGTTTTATACAGACTTTTGGAGAAGCCTGTATTTACAAGAAAGTGAGTGGGAGCTCTGTAGCATTTCTAATATTATATGTGGATGGCATATTATTGATTGGAAATAATACATAAATTCTTGATAGCATAAAAGGATACTTGAATAAGAATTTTTCAATGAAAGACCTCGGTGAAGCTGCTTATATATTGGGCATCAAGATCTATAGAGATAGATCAAGACGCTTAATTAGACTTTCACAAAGCACATACCTTGATAAAGTTTTGAAGAAGTTCAAAATGGATCAGTCAAAGAAAGGGTTCTTGCCTGTGTTACAAGGTGTGAAGTTGAGTCAGACTCTGCCCGACCACTGCGGAAGATAGAGAGAAAATGAAAGTCATTCCCTATGCATCAACCATAGGTTCTATCATGTATATGCAATGATGTGTACCAGACCTGATGTGTGCCTTGCTATAAGTTTAGCAGGGAGGTACCAAAGTAATCCAGGAGTGGATCACTGGACAACGGTCAAGAACATCCTGAAATACCCAAAAAGGACTAAGGATATGTTTCTCGTTTATGGAGGTGACAAAGGGCTTGTCATAAATGGTTACGTCGTTGCAAGCTTTGACACTGATCCGGATGACTCTAAGTCACAAACCGGATACGTATTTATATTGAATGGTGGAGTTGTCGGTTGGTGCAGTTCCAAGCAGAGCGTCGTGGCGGGATCTATGTGTGAACAGAGTACATAGCTGCTTCGGAAGCAGCAAATGAACGAGTCTGGATGAAGGTGTTCATATCCGATCTAGGTGTAATACCTAGTGCATCGGGTCCAATGAAAATCTTTTGTGACAACACTGGAGCAATTGCCTTGGCGAAGGAATCCAGATTTCACAAGAGAACCAAACACATTAAGAGACGCTTCAACTCCATCCGCGATCAAGTCAAGGAGGGAGACACAGAAATTTGCAAGATACATACGGATCTGAATGTTGCAGACCCGTTGACAAAGCCTCTTCCACGAGCAAAACATGATCAGCACCAAGACTCCATGGGTGTTAGCATATTACTATGTAATCTAGATTATTGACTCTAGTGCAAGTGGGAGACTGAAGGAAATATGCCCTAGAGGCAATAATAAAGTTGTTTTTTATATTTCCTTATATCATGATAAATGTTTATTATTCATGCTAGAATTGTATTAACCGGAAACTTAGTACATGTGTGAATACATAGACAAAACATAGGGTCCCTTGTATGCCTCTACTTGACTAGCCCGTTAATCAAAGATGGTTATGTTTCCTGACCATAGACATGTGTTGTCATTTGATGAACGGGAACACATCATTAGAGAATGATGTGATGGACAAGACCCATCAATTAGCTTAGCATAATGATCGTTAACTTTTATTGCTATTGCTTTCTTCATGACTTATACATGTTCCTCTGACTATGAGATTATGCATCTCCCGAATACCGAAGGAACACCTTTTGTGCTATCAAATGTCACAACATAACTGGGTGGTTATAAAGATGCTCTACAGGTGTCTCCAAAGGTGTTTGTTGGGTTGGCATAGATCGAGATTAGGATTTGTCACTCCGTGTATGGGAGAGGTATCTCTGGGCCCTCTCGGTAATGCTCATCACTATAAGCCTTGCAAGCAATGTTACTAATGAGTTAGTTATGGGATGATGCATTATAGAACGAGTAAAGAGACTTGCTGGTAATGAGACTGAACTAGGTATGAGGATACCGACGATCGAATCTCGGGCAAGTAACATACCGATGACAAAGGGAATACCGTATGTTGTTATGCGGTTTGACCGATAAAGATCTTCGTAGAATATGTAGGAACCAATATGAGCATCCAGGTTCCTCTATTGGTTATTGACCGAAGATGTGTCTCGGTCATGTCTGCATAGTTCTCGAACCCATAGGGTCCGCACGCTTAACGTTCGATGACGAAAGTTTTGTTCTAAGTCCCGGATGAGATCACGGACATGAGGAGGAGTCTCGAAATGGTCGAGAGGTAAAGATTCATATATTGGAAGGTAGTATTCGGACATTAGAATGGTTTCGAGTGGTTCGGGTATTTTACTGGAGTACCGAGGGGTTACCGGAACCCCCCGGGGAAGTATTGGGCCTACATGGGCCTTAGTGGAGAGAGAGGAGGGCCGCAAGGGGTGCCCCCCCCATGGCAGTCCGAATTGGACTAGGGGAGGGGGCGGCGCCCCCCTTTCCCTCTCCCTCTCCCTCCTCCCTCCGGTGGAAGAAAGGAAAAAGGGGGGCGAATCCTACTAGGAGTGGAGTCCTAGTAGGACTTCCCCCCCCCCATGGCGCGCCCCTCCTGGCCGCCGGCCTCCTCCTCCCCTCCTTTATATACGGGGGCTGGGGGCACCCCAAAGGCACATCAATTGTTTTCTTAGCCATGCGTGTTGCCCCCTCCACAGTTTACACCTTTGGTCATAGCGTCATAGTGCTTAGGCAAAGCCCTGCGTGAATCACATCACCATCACCATCATCACACCATCGTGCTGACGAAACTCTCCCTCGATCCTCTGCTGGATCAAGAGTTCGAGGGACGTCATCGAGCTGAACGTGTGCTGAACTCGGAGGTGTCGTACGTTCGGTACTAGATCGGTTGGATCGTGAAGACGTTCGACTACATCAACCGCGTTAACCTAACGCTTCTGCTTTCGGTCTACGAGGGTACATGGACACACTCTCCCCTTCTCAGTTCTATGCATCTCTTGGATAGATCTTGCGTGATCGTAGGAATTTTTTGAAATTGCATGCTACGTTCCCCAACAACCGTGGCCACCGCTATTGAGGCCTCTGCCACGGTTTGATCCACCATTGCCGCGTGTAGTGGCGTTTGCAGTGATGTGATAGTTTGTGCTGGACGCCTCTCGGATTGCTTCATAATCGAGCATGTGGGAGTAGAGCTCGTCAAGTGGCATCTCTCCGCTCAGATTAATGGAGGTGGTGAAGGCTTCAAACGATTGATCGAGGCCAGTCAGGAGATAAGTCATCGGTTCCTCATTGGCAAGTGGCTTTCCAGCGGACGCCAGCTGGTCACCGAGAGACTTCACACGACCGTACTAATCTACCATGCTCATGTCCTTCTTCTGGATGAGTGCAAGTTGCCTCCTGATGTGTGTCACATGGGTACGTTAGCGGGGCGCAAACATCCTCTCGACCGCAGTCTAGACAACGGCGAAGGAGGTCAGCCCGAGGGTGCATGACAGTACCTCGGGTGACAACGTGGAGAGGAGCGCAGAGAGGATCAGCTGATCCTGGGTGTACCATGGGAGGTACGCAAGGTTGGCCACCGTTGGCGCACCGACCGCCTTCGTTTTTGGGACGAGCATCGCCGGTGCAGGGTGCGATCCATCGGCATAGCCAAGGATTTGCTGGCCGCGAAAGATGGGTATAACTTGGGTCTTCCAGAGGAGATAGTTGTCACGGCTGAGCTTGACGGTGACCAATTGAGCCATCGGCGGGACAACGAAGAGTCCTGACGAGGTGGAGCCAGCGAACATGGAGACGGCGGCGCCGGACGTGCCGGACTAATGCTGCCCGAGGGCGAGGGTGGTGGATGAAAGGGAAGGCGACATTATGGAGGAGGTTGAAGCGGAAGTCATTGCTGAGATTGACTAGGCTCTTGTTACCATGTGAAAAGTGCGAGAGGTTTGGGGTTTGGCTCAATGCAACCCAAGGGTGCCGGCCGTAGTGCTTATATGGCCATCAGGGGAATGGTTGTTGCATCCACAATCTGGGGCTAACAACTTACATAATCTCAACATACTACAACTTGTTTTACACCTATAGCTAACTACCAGAATCTTATCTGTACAGCTTATACGTTTATTTTAACTAGTGCCGAGTTCTTTTGCCAGAATCTGACCTCTATCTAGATTTTTCCAGAATCTTTGAGCCATGTTTGTTTTACAATCCTATCTGTCTAATTAAGTAGGATTGTAAAACAAAGGAGAATCAAAGATTTTAAGAGAAGCTAGAGAGGGGGTAGATTCTGGGAGAATCCTGCAAAAGACTGGCCCAGGTGTGAGGAACGCGAGCTGTCTCGGGAAGGGAGGCAGCTTGGATGACTTAACTGCATGACGTGTATCAGTCCGCTGTGCTGCTGCTGCTGGCCAAGTAAGAGACCAGATTAAATTTAGTGTGTGACAACTGCTACCAGTAGTATTCTACTCCTACTCAACACTAATCAATTGATCTTTTGCTCGGTTTTTTTTCTTGGCGACGGCGGCGGCGATGAACGATGCGGCGGCGGTCACATCCGAGAAGCGGAGGCGGGAAGAGCCTCTGGCGGCGGGGGCGGCGGCTTCCGCATCGAAGATGCGGCGGCGGGATAAGCCGGAACCGCAGGAGGCCCCGGCGAGCGCGGACGACGAGGATGCGACCCTCGACCGCATCAGCGAGCTCCCCGCCGACATCCTAGGCAGCATCCTCTCGCTCCTCCCCACCAAGGAAGCCGCGCGGACAGCCGTTCTGTCCTCCGCGTGGCGCGACACCTGGCGATCCGCCCCGCTCAACCTCGCCGTCGACGACGACCTCGCCGGGCAAGAGCGCAACCGCATCACCGCCGTCTCCGAGATCCTCGCCTCCCACCGCGGCCCCGTCCGCCGCCTCTCCCTTGACACCATCCGCCTCGGCCGCGACCGCTTCGCCAGGTTCGACGGCTGGTTCCGGTCCCCCGCCCTCGATGGGCTCGAGGAGCTCAACTTCTACGGAGACGGCACTCAGCCGCGGCTGCCTCCGCCGCGCCCGCTTCCCCTGCCGCCGTCTGCGCTCCGCTTCGGCCCCACGCTGCGCGCCGCCAGCATCGGCGGCTGCGATTTTCCCCAGATTGATGCGGCCCCTGTGCTCAGCTTCCCTAAGTTGAAGCGGCTCAAGCTCTACGATGTCTGCATCTCGGAGGCGGCCCTCCACGGCCTTCTTGCTGGCTGCACTGTGCTTGAGAGGCTTCATCTTCAGGACATTTACGGGTTCAGCACCGTCCGGATCATCTCGCCGACTCTCTGATGCATTGGTGTCTCTGTATGCCCGATGAACGAAGAACATACATTCCAGGAGCTTGTCATTGAGGATGCACCCTGCCTCGAAAGGATGATGCAAGTTGGTCCTGTGGTTCCAGGAAAAATCAAGGTCATGGCAGCGCCGAAACTGACGGTGTTGGGGTACGTATCAACCGAAATGCGCAAACTTATGATCGGGACCCTAATTCTTAAGGTATAATAGGTCCTCTTCGTTCTATTTCTTGAAACTTATATGATGCATTTGAGCATTTCCTACTTGCATTGCACAGTCTGCTATGTCTTTGATGTGTGTCATATACTCATATAGTCATATGTACCGGTCCAGGAAAATATCCCCATCCCGTTCACTGGGTCGGCATGTACAGTGAAGATTTTGGTTCTGGGACCTAGCAGCTCTAATGGGGAGGCATTTGTTGAATTCCTTAGATGCTTTCCCTGCTTGGAGAAGCTGTGCATTCAGGTAAAAAATTTTGCTGTTAAAATGTGAACCACTCCAGCAAAAAGAATTGTATATATGGAGTTATATAAACCTATTCAATGCTGTTTTAACTCTGCTGGTCAATGATACATCTCTCTGGACGCCTAGTTTGGACATATGGAGATACTAATATTTAATCCTCAAATTATAGCATGACAAATCTAGTTGTTAAAACTGCATCTAGGAGGACTTTGAAGTCAACAGGCACTTGCTTTTGAAGTCAAGAATTTGTTTGGTGGGACTACATTGTTCAATAACTCTGAATTTGCACATCATGCAACTAATCGTGGTTTGGTTAGACATGCCAGCTATGAAGAAATTATTCATTTTTTTATCGTCACCTAAGTAGCTGCTATACTTTGTTCTCTTTTGTAGTCATATCTGGAGAAAGTTCGGCAAAATGGCACACTTGTCGATCCTATCAACTGCCTTGATCTGCATCTCAGAGAAATAGTACTGAACGCTATCGAGGCAATAAACGCAATGTTAACTTCGCCAAGTTCTTTATTTTGAATGCAAGGGTGCTCAAGGTAATGAAATTTGGTGTGTCTGGTAACTGCGACGAGAAATGGATTTCTAATCAGCGCGAGCAGCTACACCTGGATAACAGAGCTTCTACAGATGCACAGTTTTATTTCGGAAGAGATGATGTTACTTACCCTTTTTATATCGGAAGAGATTATGTTCCTTACCCTTTTTTCTACAACGAGCATATATATGGTATGTGGATGCATGATCCCTTCGGTAGCTAATTCTGTAAATGTCCTTTCAAGAGATACTCTGTTTATCTTGTCGTATCGTATATTCCAAACATTCTAGGGTCTTGAAAGTGCATGTAAAAGAGCAACCATTTGGTTTGTCAATCTGTTGGGTAAAATACCAGTAGGACTTAATTTTCATGTGGTGGGAATTCATGCCTTTTGCTGGGCAATCTGATAGCTCGGGATAGAGCACGAAGCTAATTTTGGCTCCTGTTGAGCTGACTTGTGACATCCGCACTTTCCTTCGTTTGTGGGCAGGTTTGCAGAGTGATGGCGATAGGAAGAAACTGCCGGAGGGATCGTCGGCGCTTCAACAGAAGGTGGTGCGAGCTCATGATGCAGCGCGCGCGGCGCCGGCTGGTGGTCTGCCGAAAATCACCGAGGCTGGGGAAGAAGATCTTGAAATATGAATCGGACGAAAACTGAACTGATCGAATCCTGCAAGTGCTGATGTGCCGCAGTTTGTCTTCCTAGAACAAGATGGTTAAGTTGCTGATCTTGCTTTTGGTCCAGCGTGGTCTCGATTTCAGAAGTTGGCGATCCTTTTCTTTCAGTAATGTTGTTAGCTTGCTATGTCTCGGTGGCTGTAGTGTTGTTTCCTGATTTTGTGATGTTTGGAACTTCCTGTTGGTTGTAATGACCTAATGGGTGACTTGGATCTTAAACTCGCTACCTTAGTTTATGTCATTAGCTGTAGGTGTTAAGTTTGGTAGTTTGTATGGAACCCTGGTTTCCGTTGAATGAAATCAGACGGGGGGAGGCCCCTCTTTCTCAAACAAAAAAATAAAAAAAATATATAGCGAGTGCCCTTTTTTCTGAACATTGGTGTGGCTCAGTGGCTGGGGTAGCCGCCGGCGTTGGAACTGTGGGCTATCTTGTGAATTTAATCAGTGTGCTGATGTTACGGTATTTCAGTTCTTAGCAAGCAATGTTGCTGAAGAATTTCGTGTGTAAACTGAATCTTGAGATATAAGTTCAGGGACAAGAGGATGGCTGCATGAAGATCTCATAGAGGTTTTAATATTTTTGGCTCCAAACAGTCAGGTATTTGTTGCATACTTTTGGCCAACACTGCACATAATATGGTTTTGGTCAGTTCACAAAACAGAACGAAAAAAAAAGGAAATGAAAAGAACATGATTCAACATTGCTTGGACTGTTTTGAGCCTGTTTGCAGAAATTGAGCTAATGGCTAATGGGGGCATTCTATCAAGTACTCCGTCCGAAAATATTTGTCATCAAAATGGACAAAAATGGATGTATCTAGAACTAAAATACATATAGATACATCCAATTTTATGCATTTTGATGACAAGTATTTTCGGACGGGGGGAGTAAATGGCAAATGCAAAATGGCACAGGCGTAACAGATCTCTACATTACATACTTGCATAGAGGTCACCGGGAATTCAGAGATCTGTGCAGAAGAATCAGGTAATTTGCCTTTATGTGCTTCACCTGCTCATAGAACTCTGGTTGTTTTTCATACATGGAGTAGTAAAACTCTGGACTGGTTATTCTTCATATATGGAGGGCAGGGGCCTTAATAAATACGAGTATATCACTGGCCGGCACTCAAATGCCCATGTTTTGTGTACTTGATGACTCACATAACAGTTCTGCAAAGGCTCTGTGCACAACGATAGGTACTACAACGCGTCAAAACGATAGATACTACTCCCTCCATTCCAAAATAAGTGTCTGTTTGGCAGATCTCCTCTCAAGACCGTGCCGGCATTGATGATCTTCGTAATTTGTCTGTTAACTGCATTCGGTTGTAAGGCTTTGTTGTTTTTGTTGTTTGATGAATTCGTGTGTAAACTTTAATCTCCCTGCCTCGGTACTGCTTCTTACTTAGTACCGCCGTGAATCTCGGGGAAAAAGACATGTCCCATCAACTACTACTTGGTATAAGACGTTTTTTGACACGATGTTGAAAGAAAAGAAATAGAAAAAAAGGTCTCCATTGCCGGGATTTGAACCCGGGTCGCCTGGGTGAAAGCCAGGTATCCTAACCGGGCTGGACGACAATGGATTTGTGAATAGTTTTAAGATTCCCTTCCTATATACCGAAAGAGTAGTAAGAAACAAGCTTGTCCTTCGCCGGTGGACATGAGGACCACGATGGAAATGGTGGCGCCCACGTTGTCATCGTCCTACCAGGCCGCCGGATGGTTCGGTGGCGGCGCATAGGAGGCACAACTGGCGTTGTTATCCTTCGTCCCCTGAATCTGCGCCTCGGCGGCGGCCGTTTCCCGACGAGCGGCGGCTTGAGCACGGACGACATCGTAGATGTGACACTGCTCCGCAACGACATTGGGGTTCGCTGTGGCCATGGCCTCCTCACTCACACGCTTGATACGTCTCCAACGTATCTATAATTTCTTTAATTGTTCCATGATATTATATTATCAATCATGGATGTTTATATGCAATTACAGGCAATTTTATATCATCTTTTGAGACTAACCTATTAACCTAGTGCCAAGTGTCAGTTTTTTTCTTGTTTTTGATTTTCTAGGAATACTCTACAAAATAAAATCCAAATGCCCCGAAACTTTTTGACGATTTTTTTCTGGACAAGAGAGACCCTAGAAGCTTCGGTAGGAGACCAAATGTGCAACGAGGTGGCCACAAGGCACTAGGGCGCGCCTACCGCCCTAGTACCTTGTGGGCCCACCATGGGTCCGTTTGACCTAATCCTGACTCTATAAGTTCTCTAAAATCGAGAGACCAAAAGAGAGCCGCCCGAAACACTTTTTCTGTCGCCGCAAGTTTCTGTTCTCGACAGAAACCATCTGGAGGCCTTTTCCAGTACTCTGCCAGAAGGGGATTCGACCATGGAGGGCTTGTACATCAATCTTGTTGTCCTTTCGATGACGTGTGAGTAGTTTACCACAGACTATGGGTCCATAGCTAGTAGCTAGATAACTTTTTCTCTCTTTTTGATCTTCAATACAATGTTCTCCTCGTTGCTCTTTGAGATCTATTCGACATAATCTTCTTTTGTGGTGTGTTTGTTGGGATCCGATTAATTGTGGGTTTATGATCAGATTATCGATGAATATTATTTGAGTATTCTCTAAACTCTTTTATTCATGATTGTTATATCTTTGTATTTCTCTCCTATCTATCCGTTTGTTTTGACCAACTAGATTGATTTTTCTTGCAATGAAAGAGGTGTTTTGTGATGGGTTCAATCTTGCGGTGCTCAATCCCAGTGACAAAAAGGGACATGGCACGTATTTGTATTGTTGCCATTAAGGATAAAACGATGGGGTTTATTCATATTGCTTGGATCTATATTTCTGCATCATGTCATCTTGCTTAAGGCGTTGCTCTATTTTTATCAACTTAATAACCTAGATGCATGCTGGATAGTGGTCGATTGGTGGAATAATAGTAGTAGATGTGGGCAGGAGTCGGTCTACTTGTCTTGGACGTGATGCCTATATACATGATCATTGCTTTAGATATCGTCATAATTATGCGCTTTTCTATCAATTGCCTAACAATAATTTCTTTACCCCGTTGTATGCTTTCTATCGAGAGAGAAGCCTCTAGTGAAAACTATGCCCCCGGGTGTATTCTTTATTATCTATAAAATCTGAAAATACTTTGCTGCAATTTATCTACCGTTATTTTATTTTGTGTTTATCTATCTATCATTATCAGACTTGATCCTTGCAATTAACCACTGAGGGGATTGCCAAACGCCTTGATCGCGTTGGGTGCAAGTATTTGTTCTTTTATGTGTGGGTGTTGTTCACGAGATTTTGCTTGGTTCTCCTAGTGGATTGATAACCTTAGTTCTTAACTAAGGGAAATACTTATCTCTACTTTACTGCATCATCCTTTCCTCTTCAAGGAAATCCCAATGTAGCTCAAGAAGTAGCAGCGCTCGCCGTAGACCTGACCTTCCGCCAGCCGGTGCTACTCCAGGAGGAACATGTTGTACCGTTGTTTCTCCTGCGCCTGCTGGAACGCTGATAAAGGCATCGGCGGCAACAGCTGCACCTCCACCATGGCGGCATTAAAGTGCGCCTGCTCCATGATGAAGCTGGCGTGCGCAGTAGGAGCAGGAGACGGGGTGGAGTCATCGGAGACTGTCTCCATCGCGGTGTCATCCTCGTTGTCGGAGACCTCGGGTGAGATGCCCGATAAGCCGGCCTCGATCTGCCTAGCACGACGGCAATGCCATGGCAGCGGCAAGGGCGGCTACCACGTGTTTCATCTCCGGCGACAGACTGTCCCATAGCGCTTTCCGCTGGCGGTAATGGCAGATGTGAAGGAAAGGAGGAGGAAGTGGGATGGATGTGTTGTGATGTGGAGACAGCCGGGTTTGTCCGTGCTTAAATAGTAGATTCCGGTGAGGCCAGGCGTCCGGGTGCATCCATGCGGGGCGCCGGAGTGAGTTTCTCGGCTGGTGAGCCTGTTTAATGGCGGCATATGGACGGACGGGGCATTGGAGAGGGGTGGTAGATATCCGTTCCGTCTCGTCCAGTCACACGTCTCTAGCATTGAACAAGCGCGGACACCGGAGACGCGTCACGGGCGGCGCCTTGGGCCGACGAGCCGCTTCAACGCTGGCGCCAGTGAGAGGTTGCATCCGCTCAATGTGGAGCGACACGCTCTACAGCGGCATGAATGCGGGCTGTTGGCACCGGGCGGGAACGTGCGTGGGCGCGGAAGGAGGTGCTTTGGTGGGCCAGGACGGTCAAAAGCGGACTTGGGATCGATTCCGACTCGCGCAAACCTCCCCCACGTTTGTCTCCTGTTTGTGGGATAAAACACATCTGGACCGCTTCGTGGACCGATACAAACTCGCGTTGGATGGCTTCCCCTGTTCGGACAATGTTGTCTTAACGGTTCCGGGAAGTTTGCGGGTCTGGCTTGGAATGTCCTACGTAATAACTAGATGAATGAGAAAATAATTTTCTAATGCGTTATCATGTGTTGCACGTGTAAGCTTCTAAGTTTTCTCGTACAAATAACAAGTTTAAATCACGTAAGTTTTCTGGTAAAAACAACAAGTTCAAACCACATATTTTTTTTAGCTTAGCCATGGCTAATTTTTTTGGTATATATTCAGAATAAAACGCAGCACACCACAGAAGTTAAGGGAAAAAAATTGCTCCATTGCCAGGATTTGAACCCGGGTCGCCTGGGTGAAAGGCAGGTATCCTAACCGGGCTGCACGACAATGGATTAGTGATTAAATTTGGCAGGTAGGTGATTTGGTCACCATTCTATACTCGGGATCTTGGCTACATCACTGGGAATTAGATTTATTTTTTTGTAAAAAAGGGAAAAAAAAGGAGAGAGAGAGAGAGAGCGCAACTGGGGCAATGCTTAGGCATCATAATGGTACATTTTTGGCAGCTAAGTGCTCTTATCTAACCTATGCAGGCGATGCTACTACTGCTAAAGCACTTGTTATATGTAAGATGGGTAAACATTGCAGTTTCATCAAGCCCCAAAAAGGTTTTACGTCTTCTCCCTCAGAAAGTTGCACGTCTTCACCTTTTGCCAACCTTGTGCTTATTTCTTGGCATCGTTTTTTGGTTATTTGACATTTTTTTTTTTGAATTTTCAGGGGGTAGGGGGTTATTTCACCCCAACCGCCCGCCAGAAGCCGACGGCGAAAGGACATGCAAAGAGCAGGTGATCACTCATCAGCAGTCTCCGCAGGCACGGTGCAAAGAGGGCACCCTGCGCCTCCTGCTTCGTTGATGCCCTTCCGGGTTAGGACTGTTGGGAAACCGGAGTACTTATCCCTTGACCCCTACCCCCTATATAAAGCAACGAGGAGCTATCATTGTAACACCTGATCATTGATTAATAAAGCTAGTTTCCTCCATACTTTTCTGTGTCATCTACTTTTGCGTGTTCGACTACTTCGTCTACGGCGCTCGTCCTCGCTCCGCAACCTTGGATCGGACTCGCCGGCGGAGTTGCGGAACACGTTATCAGCACGCTTCGCTCCATCAACTCTCCGTCAAGCATGCATCACGCAGGCTTTCAACGATCCCGTGGAGGTATAAGATCCAATTTCCACTTTTGCAAAAAATGGATTCCTCTCGTTACTGTGATTCCATTTTTGTGATTAGTTTATTTTTCGGATAAATCTACCTATGGTGTGGATTTCTCTCCCAAGAACTGAGCTGACGAATACGTCGCCGACCAATGTCGATGTTCTTGGATCACGAGAGACTTGTTGACTACACTATACGGGAGTCGGTACAGATCGTGATCCAGATGGTCACGGTACCGCCGCAACGCACCTGTTGTGCTATGCGCCGTTGATGTTCCCGATGAACACGACGAAGACTAGGAATTCCGAGACGTTAGCATGCCCGTGCTCCAGCAGCGACCCCGTTGGTCGCCCGCGCCACGCCGTTGGCTGCCGCCGCCGCGTCCTGCTGACGCCGTGCCGCGTGCCCTGCTGGCCGCGGCCCCGCTGGTCGCCGCCCGGCTGCAGGCCGCCGCCACACGCGCACTAGCCTAGCCGTGGTCTCGTGCCGTGGCTGCGCTGCCCTGCTGGCCGCGTCGTGCCGTGGCCGCGCCGCGCCATGGCCGCGCCGCGCCATGGCCGCGCCGCGCCATGGCCGCGCTGCCCCGCTGGCCAGCTTGGCCGCCGCCGCCGTGTGCCTTGGCTCAAGGTGGAAACAGGGACGGGGATGATCGGGGATGACTCCACCATCCCCGCCCTGATCCCCGCCAATCCCCATACCTGCGATCCCGTGAAGCTTCGCGGGGACAAAACGTCCCCCATCCCCGTTAATATCGGGTACCCGGTACCCGTCGGGTATCTATGGGGATTTCAAAGCTCACTAGGATATGTGAGATTGGAGAAGACATGGTCATTGGGAGAGGTGGAAAAAATGATTGTGTGAAATATCTAAGTATTAATCTATATATTCTGCATTTGTAGTACGAATGGCATAGTTTTCGGGTATCCATGGAGTCCCCACGGGGGAAATTTTATACCCATCCCCGCCCCGCAAGACTAACAAGTACCCATGAGAGAATACCCATGGGGCTAATAAGTCCCCCATCCCCGCTCCATGACGGGTAAATCCCCGTGGGTACCCGTCCCCTGTTGGGGAACGTAGTAATTTCAAAAAAATTCCTACGCACACGCAAGATCATGGTGATGCATAGCAACGAGAGGGGAGAGTGTCGTCCACGTACCCTCGTAGACTGTAAGCGGAAGCGTTATGACAACGCGGTTGATGTAGTCGTACGTCTTCACGATCGACCGATCCAAGTACCAAACGTACGACACCTCCGCGATCTGCACACGTTCAGCTCGGTGACGTCCCACGAACTCATGTTCCATTAGAGCTTCGAGGGAGAGTTCCGTCAGCACGACGACATGATGACGGTGTTGATGAAGCTACCGACGCAGGGCTTCGCCTAAGCACCGCTATGATATGACCGAGGTGGATTATGGTGGAGGGGGGCACCACA
>NC_041381.1:49884815-49919159 GCF_002162155.2 Triticum dicoccoides | reverse complement strand
CTCCCGGTACTCTGATATATTCCCAAACTTGCCCGAAACACTTCCGAAGGCCAAACATAGTCATCCAATATATCGATCTTTATGTCTCCACCATTTCGAGAGTCATCGTCATGTCCGTGATCATATCCCGGACTCTAAACTACCTTCGGTACATCAAAACACATAAACTCATAATACCAATCGTCACCGAACGTTAAGCGTGCGGACCCTATGGGTTCGAGAACTATGTAGACATGACCAAGACACGTCTCCGGTTAATAACCAATAGCGGAACCTGGATGCTCATATTGACTCCTACATATTCTACGAAGATCTTTATTGGTCAAACCGCATAACAATATACGTTGTTCCCTTTGTCATCAGTATGTTACTTGCCCGAGATTCGATCGTCGGTATCTCAATACCTAGCTCAATCTCGTTACCGGCAAGTCTCTTTACTCGTTCCGTAATACATCATCCCGCAACTAACTCATTAGTCACATTGCTTGCAAGGCTTATAGTGATGTGCATTACCGAGAGGGCCCAGAGATACCTCTCCGACAATCGGAGTGACAAATCCTAATCTCGATCTATGCCAACTCAACAAGTACCATCGGAGACACCTGTAGATCACCTTTATAATCACCTAGTTACATTGTGACGTTTGGTAGCACATAAAGTGTTCCTCCGGCAATCGGGATTGGAGTTGCATAATCTCATAGTCATAGGAACATGTATAAGTCATGAAGAAAGCAATAGCAGTAAACTAAAATGATCAAGTGCTAAGCTAACAGAATGGGTCAAGTCAATCACATCATTCTCCTAATGATGTGATCCCGTTTATCAAATGACAACTCATGTCTATGGTTAGGAAACCTTAACCATCTTTGATTAACGAGCTAGTCAAGTAGAGGCATACTAGTGACACTATATTGTCTATGTATTCACACATGTATTATGTTTCCGGTTAATACAATTCTAGCATGAATAATAAACATTTATCATGAAATAAGGAAATAAATAATAACTTTATTATTGCCTATAGGGCATATTTCCTTCAGTCTCCCACTCACACTAAGTCAATAATCTAGATTACACAGTAATGATTCTCACACCCATGGAGTCTTGGTGCTGATCATATTGCTCGTGAGAGAGGCTTAGTCAACGGGTCTGCAACATTCAGATCCGTATGTATCTTGCAAATCTCTATGTCTCCCACCTGGACTTGGTCACGAATGGAATTGAAGCGTCTCTTGATGTGCTTGGTTCTCTTGTGAAATCTGGATTCCTTTGCCAAGGAAATTGCACCAGTATTGTCACAAAAGATTTTCATTGGACCCGATGCACTAGGTATGACCCCTAGATCGGATATGAACTCCTTCATCTAGACTCCTTCATTTGCTGCTTCTGAAGCAGCTATGTACTCCGCTTCATACGTAGATCCCGCTACGACGCTTTGTTTAGAACTGCACCAACTGACAGCTCCACCATTCAATATAAACACGTATCCGGTTTGCGATTTAGAATCGTTCGGATCAGTGCCAAAGCTTGCATCGACGTAACCATTTACGATGAGCTCTTTATCACCTCCATAAACGAGAAACATATCCTTAGTCCTGTTCAGGTATTTCAGGATGTTCTTAACCGCTGTCTAGTGAACCACTCCTGGATTACTTTGGTACCTCCCTGCTAAACTAATAGCAAGGCACACATCAGTTCTGGTACACATCATTGCATACATGATAGAGCCTATGGCTGAAGCATAGGGAACATTTTTCATTTTCTCTCTATCTTCTGCAGTGGTCGGCCATTGAGTCTGACTCAACTTCACACCTTATAACACAGGCAAGAACCCTTTCTTTGCTTGATCCATTTTGAACTTTTTCAAAACTTTATCAAGGTATGTGCTTTGTGAAAGTCCAATTAAGTGTCTTGATCTATCTCTATAGATCTTGATGCCCAATATATAAGCAGCTTCACCGAGGTCTTTCATTGAAAAACTCTTATTCAAGTATCCTTTTATGCTATCTAGAAATTCTATATCATTTCCAATCAACAATATGTCATCCACATATAATATTAGAAATGCTACAGAGCTCCCACTCACTTTCTTATAAATACAGGCTTCTCCAAAATTCTATATAAAACCATATGCTTTGATCACACTATCAAAACGTTTATTCCAACTCCGAGAGGCTTGCACCAGTCCATAAATGGATCGCTGGAGCTTGCACACTTTGTTAGCACTTTTCGGATCGACAAAACCTTCTGGTTGCATCATATACAACTCTTCTTCCAGAAATCCATTCAGAAATGCAGTTTTGACATCCATTTGCCAAATTTCATATTCATAAAATGCGGCAATTGCTAACATGATTCGGACAGACATAAGCATCACAACGGGTGAGAAAGTCTCATCATAGTCAACCCCTTGAACTTGTCGAAAACCTTTCGCAACAAGTCGAGCTTTATAGACAGTAACATTACCGTCAGCATCAGTCTTCTTCCAATGGCTTGCCGATCATCGGGCAAGTCAACCAAAGTTCACACTTTGTTCTCATACATGGATCCCATCTCAGATTTCATGGCCTCAAGCCATTTTGTGGAATATGGGCTCATCATCGCTTCCTCATAGTTCGTAGGTTCATCATGGTCTAGTAACATGACTTCCAGAATAGGATTACCGTACCACTCTGGTGCGGACCGTACTCTGGTTGACCTACGAGGTTTGGTAGTAAGTTGATCTGAAGTTTCATGATCATCATCATTAGCTTCTTCACTAATTGGTGTAGGAATCACTAGAACTGATTTCTGTGACGAACTACTTTCCAATTCGGGAGAAGGTACAATTACCTCATCAAGTTCTACTTTCCTCCCACTCACTTCTTTCGAGAGAAACTCCTTCTCTAGAAAGGATCCATTCTTAGCAACGAATATCTTGCCTTCAGATCTGAGAAAGAAGGTGTACCCACCAGTTTCTTTTGGGTATCCTATGAAGACGCATTTCTTTGATTTGGGTTTGAGCTTACCAGGTTGAAGGTTTTTAAAATAAGCATCGCAGCCCCAAACTTTAAGAAACATCAACTTAGGTTTCTTGCCAAACCACAGTTCATATGGTGTCATCTCAACGAATTTAGATGGTGCCCTATTTAATGTGAATGCAGTCGTCTCTAAAGCACAACCCCAAAACGATAGCGGTAAATCAGTAAGAGACAACATAGATCGCACCATATCTAGTAAAGTACGATTACGACGTTCGGACACACCATTACGCTGTGGTGTTCTAGGTGGCGTGAGTTGCAAAACTATTCCGCATTGTTTCAAATGTAGACCAAACTCGTAACTCAAATATTCTCCTCCACGATCAGATCGTAGAAACTATTTTCTTGTTACGACGATTTTCCACTTCACTCTGAAATTCTTTGAACTTTTCAAATGTTTCAGACTTATGTTTCATTAAGTAGATATACCCATATCTGCTCAAATCAGCTGTGAAGGTGAGAAAATAACGATACCCGCCGCGAGCCTCAATATTCATTGGACCACATACATCAGTATGTATGATTTCCAATAAATCCGTTGCTCGCTCCATTGTTCCGGAGAACGGTGTTTTAGTCATCTTGCCCATAAGGCATGGTTCGCAAGTACCAAGTGATTCCAGAAGTCCATCAGTATGGAGTTTCTTCATGCGCTTTACACCAATATGACCTAAACGGCAGTGCCACAAATAAGTTGCACTATCATTATCAACTCCGCATCTTTTGGCTTCAACATTATGAATATGTGTATCACTACTATCGAGATTCAAGACAAATATACCACTCTTTAAGGGTGCATGACCATAAAAGATATTACTCATATAAATAGAACAACCATTTTTCTCATATTTAAATGAATAACCGTCTCGCATCAGACAAGATCCAGGTATGATGTTCATGCTTAACGCTGGCACCAAATAACAATTATTCAGGTCTAAAACTAATCCTGAAGGTAGATGTAGAGGTAGCGTGCTAACGACGATCACATTGACTTTGGAACCATTTCCCACGTGCATCGTCACCTCGTCCTTAGCCAATCTTCGCTCAATCCGTAGTCCCTGTTTCGAGTTGCAAATATTAGCAACAGAACCAGTATCAAATACCCAGGTGCACTAGTGCAGAACCGGGAAATAGCACCGGTTTGTAAGGCCCTTTAGTGCCGGTTCCATAACCGGCACTAAAGTGTGGGCACTAAAGGCCCCCCCTTTAGTACCGGTTCAGTACGAACCGGTGCTAAAGGGAAACCACGTGGCACGAGCCAGCTCCAGGGGCCTGGAGCCCTTTAGTACCGGTTGGTAAGACCAACCGGTACTATAAGGTTTGGGGGGATTTTAGTTTTATGATTTCTTTTTCATTTAATTTTGTGTTTCCATTTTAATTGTTTTTCGTTTGCTGATATTTTACGATACTACACATTGTACATGTTATGCATATATATATATATATATATATATATATATATATATATATATATATAAATAGAATTTCTAGTAGAACCAATCATGCATATATATATCATCAATGTCTCACAAACCATCATATTAATTAATTCACACATACACACATGTATAGCTATATACAATTTCTCCTACATATGCATGTTGCCTTCGGAGCCAGTGGCATTAGCCTAATTGGTGCCTTCGGAGCACGATGACAATTGGAAGTGGTTTTCATGGGGGCGGTAGCGGGTAATAGTATTCTTCCTTCGGATTTATGACCTGGTCGAGCAAAAATCCCGCTATTTCCTCTTGAAGTGCTTCTACGCGCTCCGTTTCTAGGAGCTTCTCCCGCACCTCTCTAAACTGTTAAGAAGGAGATCAATATGCATGTGAATTAGTTGTGTGACTAGATATCGATAATGGTGTAAAAATTGTGAATAGTGTTTTGACAAGCGTACCCATTTCTGTCTTTGAGATCTGCTCCTTTCGGACGCCATCATGCGAATGTTCTCGCAAACGCAGAATGCACACAGATCAGTCCCCTGCGCCTGCATCAGGGCCTTTACGAGAATGGAATTTGATCAGATAATAATTAATCAAGCATGATAATCAAAGAGATGGCAGCTAACTAGCTAGCTAGTACTACTTAATTACTTACCTTGGGTCTTCCCCATTTAAGCTTTTCTTTCCATTCGCCTTCCGTGACGCTGATGAACCTTGCCCAAGCCCTGCCCGCCGACAAAGAAAATGAATAAAGGGGTTATTAAATAGTTCATATCATGAAATGACGAACTAAATAGGCCGAGATATATAGTTAATAATGATTGAAATTACATGTTGACTATCCCAAACAAGATGTTATAGTCAGTTTTTTCTTTGAGTAGTGAGTCCAGTATTTCAACTGTTCCGGCGTCAACTTTAATGATACACAAGACCCAGTGATATTTGCATGCACACACGTTTGCATGTCTTAATTAAGCGGGCATATGTAAGCAAAAACATGTAGCTAGCTAGTAGGCAAAAACAGAGAATTTGTAGTACAAGACAGTGTGACTCACTGGAAGTTGTAAGGAAGTAGTATATCTTCATTGTATTTGAGGCGCTTCAAGAACTCTAGCATGCTGTCCTCTACGGCCTTTTGATGACGTGGATCTATTTTCCATGTGTATTCATTAACGGTGTTTGGGTCAATGAACCCAATGCCATAGCGTCCACCTTTTCTCATTTCATACATCTTCATCCTACATATAATACCACAGAAAAGAATATAGTGAGGATAATTACAGGTAATGATTGATCAAAAGGATCACTACAGCTAGCTTGAGACTTAAATTACAGAAAGAAATCACTTAAAGACAATAGCAACTGATGATAGATTTGTCGAGTGCGTCTTGATTGTATAACTGAAACAGTTCAGAATACTCAACGGACACAACTTTCTCATGGTAGTAATGCTCCTCCTTGACATTCACCATGAGGGACAATCGATCGGAAATCTTGGTAATGTTCATGTACCATTGATGCAATTCATACATTCTCGTTGGGAGGTTCTTGACCTTGTCTGGCTCGACCAAAGGTTGGCCCCGGACATATTTCCGTTTTATTTCATCCTCTCTAAGCACAGGCATGGGCTCGATCTCGAGGAGTTGTCCAACAGTGATTTTGAGAACTTCAGCCTGCATTATATGCTCCTCCGTTATTACCACATTGCCCACCTCAGGAACGTAAACTGTTTGCCCACAATAATATTGGGCGCGCGTACTGTCACGTGTTGTTGGCACAACAAGCGAGGGGATCGATTGCGCCGCCTATTCTCCCAGCTAGGGAATGGTTTTCCCGCATTTTTTGACAGCTTCTTCTTGTTTGCTCGATCCCGAGCTCGCATTTTACGTAGACGTGCTCGATTTAACTTCCTGATGTGGCACTCATAGTCTGTGTCAACAGGCTTGGGAGCTGGTGGTTGAGCCATACGAATGTAGTGGTCAATCGTTTCCTCAGGAACTTTCTCCCTTGGCGGCGGTGGCGGTTTCGGTGCAAAATGGGCTTCCACCTCGGACTTCGATATGGCTACGATTTCCTCCTCGGACCTGTCATAAGCCCTCTGCGGAAGAGGCGTGAGGCTTGGACCATATTTATATCGCTTGCCTCCGCCTGTACTTCCTGTACTACCTCGACTCGTACCGCTACGCACCATAGCTGCGGGGTGTCTCTTCTGTGATTGCTGAGGCGGCGGAGACGGCTGACGGGGCTGAGTTGGACGAGGAGGAGTGGCCACCTGAAGCTGTGCCGGACTTGGAGGAGGAGTGGCCTGAGGTTGTGCCAGACTTGGAGGAGGAGTGGACGTCTGACGCTGTGCGGACTTGGAGGAGGAGGAGTGGCCTGACACTTTGCCGGACTTGGAGGAGGAGTGGCCTGACACTTTGCCGGACTTGGTGGACTTGCAGGAGCGGGAGACTGCTGACTCGGTGGCGGACTTCGACGAGGAGTCGGCTGACGCGGTGTCGGTGGCCTTCGAAAGATGATGCAATCATTTTTCCATAGGATGATACGATGTTTGGCGTCTCTGAGAAAGCGCTCGTCATCACCTCTAGGATAGTCAAGCTCTAGCTCCGAATATGGGTCCACCACCTCATCAACCAAGACACGAGCATAGCCCGCTGGAATCGGGTTGCAATGGAAGGTTGCCTCGGGGGGATTTGTAAAAGCAACGGCGTCCGCCACCTTCATGGATATGTTCTTCATTTTGACGTGTAGCTCGCAGCTAGTGTTCTCCGTGATGTCATCCACGGGGTATCTACCCAGCATTGTGTCGTCCGGGGCGGAACCCATGCTGCTTCTCAGCATGGATGGGGCGGTGCTATCCAATGCTGGATCATTCGCTAGCTGCTGCAGCTGCTGAGACCCCCTTTGCTGGGTAAGTGAGTCGATCTGCTCCTGCTGCCGCTGGAATTTGACTACCAATTCCGCTTGACTTGCTTCTAGGCCTTGAAGGCGTGCATAGTCCCGCTTCCTTTGCTCCTCCTCCATCTTCCTCTTCTTCTCCTCCGCAATCTTCTTTCTCGCACGGGTTCTGTAGTCGGTGTTCCAGTCTGAAAACCCCTCATACCACGGAATAGCGCCCTTGCCTCGTGTTCTTCCCGGGTGTTCAGGATTTCCCAGGGCACGCGTAAGCTCGTCGTTCTCTCTGTTGGGCTGGAACACCCCCGATCGTGCCTCTTCTATTGCAACAAGTATCGCATCGTCGGCTCCCTTCAGACTTGCCCTCGTCGAAACATTGCCTGTCTTCGGGTCCAACTCCCCCCCGTGCGCATAGAACCAAGTCCTGACCCTGGGGTCCAGCTCTTAGTAACCGGAGTGGCACCTACATCCTCCATCTCTTTCTCAGACTTATCCCACTTAGGCATTGCCACCGCATAGCCACCTGGCCCCAGCTTATGGAACTTATCCTTTTTTTCGGCATTCTTCTTGTTTATTCTCGACCGTTCATTAGCTAATTCCGAATCCTTGAATTTCACGAAATCGTCCCAATGAGCACGTTGGTTCTGTAGTGTTCCCTCGAATACTGGAGTCTTCCTTCCTCCCTTGACGTACTTGTCCCATTCACGATTCTTGTGGTTCTTGAATGCAACCGCCATCTTCCTAAGAGCAGCGTCCTTGACTTTCTGCACATCTGCTTCTGTGAAATGATCTGGTAGGGTGAAATGTTCCATGAGAGTATCCCAAAGCAGATCTTTTTGATTCTTGTCGACAAAAGTAACATCTGGACGTGGAGCAGCGTCCTCTTTGCCTTTTTGTCTTTTTTGCTAGCTCTCTCCATTCTTGAACAGAGATCGGGAGTTGGTCCTTCACAAGAACTCCGCACTGACGAATGAACTTGTCCGCAATCTTCTTAGGCTCTAATGGTTCGCCATTAGGTCTGACTGCCTCGATATTGTACTTTACGCCCTCCTTCAACTTTTTGTTCGGGCCTCGTTTCGTCCTTTTGCCTGAAGATTTGCTCGATCCGGATGGCTGAAAGAACAAAGATCGATTCGTTAATATATCTTCAAGTCATTTAAAACATGTGATGATCACCAGATACCTGCTTATATAAATATATATACCTCGCCGGTCTTTGTTGTTTCAGGATCAACATGTTCTTCGTCATCGTCATAATCGTAGTTCATGACTTCATCAATTCGGTCGTCGCGATCGAATATCATATCACCCTCTCCGGTGTTGTTTAGAAATTCGGAGCCGTCATAATCTTCTTCATTCTGATCATCATCTGGCCCGCGTATCATATCGAACATGGTCTGTTCTCCCTCTCTGTCGGTATTGTCTGCCATAGCTTTTATTTAACTAATTCAAAAGAAATATAAAACAATTTAGTATTCAAATTACATCATCTCGAATAATAGATATAATCTCGAATACTTCGTCTAGAATAATAGATATAATCTCGAATACATCGTCTCGAATAATATATAATATTGAATAGTACATCACTGGCTAGCTAATTAAAGATCGAATACTACAGAAGAATCTAGGACACTCGCGGTTCCTGCGGCGTGGGCGGTGGACACCCAAAGAGAAGGAACCCTCACAGGATCATAGCTGAAGTGAGATCCCCGAAGATACTGCCAGGTATTGGAGAACCTGCCGCCCTCTAACGCAACCATGTAGCGATGGACGTGCTCGTCCTCCTCCCTGACACGGCGATGTACCACCTCCGGCGGGGCCGGGTCCCTCCGCACCGAAACTGGCCCATGCGAACGCCACCGAACGAGATCAGGGTCGACGACGGGACCCGGGGCCGGGTTCCTCATCAAGCGGTGCGCCCCTCCAGGCAGCACCTCTCAGTGCCAGCCCGGCGGAGCCCAGTCTCGGACATGGGTCGGCTGGACGTCGTCGCGGACGGGTCGACGGCGAGGATGCGGGCCGGGCATCGTCGAGAACAAATACTAGCTATATGCCCGCAAAAGGTAATTTTTTTAATGATTGGATTTTGATAACTAAAATTTCTAACATTTCTACTATTTCAAAAATCTATATACTATTTCATACTAATTAAGCATCTAACACTAAAAACAGAAAACACAACTTTTATACATCCATTAAAAAACTGAAAAACAACATTATATAAAAAAATTCCATACTAATTAAACACTAATTATATCCATCTGACATGCATTCATACATATATAATAGTGAAAAAATAATAATCTAAATAATCTAAACTAATTAAACATACAAAATACGTATATACTAATTAAACACTAAATAATCTAAACTAATTAAACATACAAAATACATAGGTACGTGTGTGTGTGTGTGTTCATGCATGCTTGTGTGTGTGTGTATGGGCTCGAGGAGGGGCGGCGCCCATGGTGGCCACCGGGGGCGAGGGAGAGGGGTTAGAGGGGGAGAGCTCACAGCGGGCGACGTCGACGGCGAGACGACGGCCAGGGCGGCGACGGCGGGGATGGCGCGATGGGGACGGGGACGGCGCGACGGGGACGGGCCCGGGGCGGCGACGGAGATGAGGGCGGCGACGGGGACGGGGGCGGCGACGGAGACGAGCGGCGACGGAGACGATCGAGGGCGGCGGAGACGGAGACGGAGACGGAAACAGAGGAACAAACAGAGAGGGAAACTGAAATTTTCGTAGCTGTTGTATATATAGAAGGCACCTTTAGTACCGGTTGGAGCCACCAACCGGTACTAAAGGCCTATTTTGGCCAGGCCAAGCGGCAGGAAGCGACCCCCTTTAGTACCGGGTGGTGGCACAAACCGGTACTAAAGGCCCCCCCTTTAGTACCGGTTGGTGCCACCACCCGGTACTAAAGGGGTCGCGCTACCACCCCAAAGTTTAGTCCCACCTCGCCGGGCGAAGGGCAGCCGCACTTTTTTATAAACCCAACCACGGCTACCACTTCGAACTCCTCTATATAGCTAGCAGGCTTGTGGGCCTAAACTCTGCGCGCTGCCCTGTGAGTCTGTTGGGCCTTTAAGGCCTGTAATTACACATCTGTGGCCTATCAGGCCCACAGGGCAGCGCCCCAATTTTTTATAGTTGTTTTTCTTTTCTGCTTTATTTTCTTCTATTTATTTTTGCGTAGTTTTTTGTATAGTTTTTTCTTTTCTGTTATATTTATTTTCTTCTATTTATTTGTGAGTAGTTTTTCATCTAGTTTGCCAAAATTCAACATTTCCAGAGTTCATTTTGTAGTGATTTTCAATTTGACGGTCATTTTGTAAACGATTGAAAAATAGCAAATATTTTTTTTCTTTTCTGCTTTATTTTTTCTTCTATTTATTTCTGAGTAGTTTTTTCTTTTCTGCTATATTTATTTTCTTCTATTTATTTTTGAGTAGTTTTTTATATAGTTTTTTTCTTTTCAGCTATAGTTTTTCTTTCTTTTCTGCTATTTTTTCTGTTAGTGCCCGTAGTTTTCAAATTTGAATAGTTTAAATTTTGAATTTATTGAAATTAGTGTGAATTTGTTTGCACATAAAATTTCTTCGCATTTCAAATGCCAAAACACACAACTACCCTAACTATTACAGAGATTCCCCTCTCGGTGCGAAACACAGAAGAAAGTGATGATAGCTAGTGAAGTCGATCACATCCCAGATCTTTGGGTGTGAAACTTTTTCTTCACGTCTGTCCCTTTGCGCCGTAACCATGGAAAATCTTCATCATTTAACGGGATGCTCGGGTAAATATTCACTGTGAATGGAGCAATTTCATCAAACTTTTCATAATCTTCTGACTTGTCTGTCTTGTCATCCACTCCCATGATGTTTCTCTTCCCAGAAAGAACTATGTGCCGCTTTGGCTATATGATGCATTCGCTTCCTTATCTTTTCTTTTTCTTGGCTTGGTAGACATGTCCTTCACATAGAAAACCTGTGCCACATCATTGGCTAGGACGAATGGTTCGTCTGCATACGCAAGATTGTTGAGATCCACTGTTGTCATTCCGTACTGCGGGTCTTCCGTTACCCCGCCTCGTGTCATATTGACCCATTTGCACCGAAACAAAGGGACCTTTAAACCACGTCGATAGTCAAGTTCCCATATGTCCTGTATATAACCATAATATGTTTCCTTTCCCGTCTTGGTTTCTGCATCAAAGCGGACACCACTGTTTTGGTTGGTGCTCTTCTTATCTTGGGCGATCGTGTAAAATGTATTACCATTTATCTCGTACCCTTTGAAAGTCATTATATTCGAAGATGGTAACTGGGACAGCAAGTACAGGTCATCTTCAATAGAGGTGTCATGCATGGTACGTGTCTGCAACCAGCTGGCGAAACTCCTGGTTTGTTCACGTGTAATCCAGTCATCAGACCGCTCCGGGTGTTTGGAGCGTAGCAAATTCTTGTGTTCATCCATATACGGAGCCACCAAGGCGGAATTCTGTAGAACTGTGTAGTATGCTTCAGTGAGAGAATGTCCGTCCATACATATTATTTCTTCCCCTCCTAGCGTGCCTTTTCCATCCAGTCTGCCCTTATGCCGCGATTCAGGAACACCAATCGGCTTAAGGTCAGGAATAAAGTCAATACAAAACTCAATAACCTCCTCATTTTGATGGCCCTTGGAGATGCTTCCTTCTGGCCTAGCACGGTTATGAACATATTTCTTTAAGACTCCCATGAACCTCTCAAAGGGGAACATATTGTGTAGAAATACAGGACCCAAAACGTTAATCTCTTCGCACAGGTGAACTAGGACGTGTGTCATGATGTTGAAGAAGGATGGTGGGAACACCAACTCGAAACTGACAAGACATTGCACCAAATCATTCTGTAACCTTGGTATGATTTCTGGATCGATTACCTTCTGAGAGATTGCATTGAGAAATGCACATAGCTTCACAATGGCTAATCGAACATTTTCCGGTAGAAGCCCCCTCAATGCAACTGGAAGCAGTTGCGTCATAATCACGTGGCAGTCATGAGACTTTAGGTTCTGGAACTTTTTCTCTGCCATGTTTATTATTCCCTTTATATTCGACGAGAAGCCAGACGGTACCTTAATACTGAGCAGGCATTCAAAGAAGATTTCCTTCTCTTCTTTGGTAAGAGCGTAGCTTGCATGACCCTGATGTATGCCGTCTTCTCCGTGCATACATTGCTGGTCCTCCCGTGCCTCAGGTGTATCTTTTGTCTTCCCATACACGCCCAAGAAGCCAAGAAGGGTCACGCAAAGATTCTTCGTCACGTGCATCACGTTGATTGCGGAGCGGACCTCTAGGTCTTTCCAATATGGCAGGTCCCAAAATATAGATTTCTTCTTCCACATGGGTGCGCGTCCGGCAGCGTCCTTTGGAACAGGTTGTCTGCCAGGACCCTTTCCAAATATCACCTTCAAATCCTTGACCATATCATGTACATTAGCACTAGTACGGTGGCGAGGCTTCGTCCGGTGATCCGCCTCACCTTTGAAATGCTTGCCTTTCTTTCTTATGGGATGCCTGCTCGGAAGAAATCGACGATGTCCCAGGTACACATTCTTCTTACAACTATTCAAATATATACTATCGGTATCATCCAAACAGTGCGTGCATCCGTGGTATCCCTTGTTTGTCTGTCCTGAAAGGTTACTGAGAGCAGGCCAATCATTGATGGTCACGAACAGCAATGCCTTTAGGTCAAATTCTTCCTGTTTGTGCTCATCCCATGCACGTACACCTGTTCCATTCCACGGTTGTAAGAGTTCTTCAACTAATGGCCTTAGGTACACATCAATGTCGTTGCCGGGTTGTTTAGGGCCTTGTATGAGCACTGGCATCATAATGAACTTCCGCTTCATGCACAACCAAGGAGGAAGGTTATACAAACATAGAGTCACAGGGTAGGTGCTATGGTTGCTGATCTGCTCCCCAAAAGGATTAACGCCATCTGCGCTTAGACCAAACCATACGCTCCTTGCGTCATCTGCAAACTCCTTCCTGTACTTTCTTTCGATTTTTCTCCACTGCGACCCGTCAGCGGGTACTCTCAACTTTCTGTCTTTCTTATGGTCTTCTCTGTGCCATCGCATCGCCTTGGCATGCTCTTTGTTTTGGAACAAACGTTTCAACCGTGGTATTATAGGAGAATACCACATCACCTTGGCAGGAATCTTCTTCCTGGGGCGCTTGCCCTCGACATCATCATGCTCATCGCGGCTGATCTTATAGCGCAATGCACCACATACCGGGCAAGCGTTCAAATCCTCGTACTCACCGCGGTAGAGGATGCAATCATTAGGGCATGCATGTATCTTCTGCACCTCTAACCCTAGAGGGCAGACAACCTTCTTTGCTTCGTACGTACTCTTGGGCAATTCGTTGTCCTTTGGAAGCATATCCTTTATCATTACCAGCAACTTTCCAAATCCCTTGTCAGATACACCATTCTCTGCCTTCCATTGCAGCAATTCCAGTGTGGTGCCCAGCTTTTTCTTGTCACCTACGCAATTCGGGTACAACAATTTTTGTGATCCTCTTACATGCGCTGCAACTTCTTCTTCTCCAAATCACTTGCGCAGTTTCTCTTTGCATCGGCAATGGCCCGACCTAGATCATCAACGGGCTCATCTGATGCCTCTTCTTCAGCTTCTTCCCGCATTGCCGGCTCAGCTTCTTCCCGCATTACCGGCTCAGCTTCTTCCCCCATTGTTGTATCATCGTATTCAGGGAACCCATGGCCAGGATAGCTGTCGTCGTCCTCTTCTTCTTCATTGTCTTCCATCATAACCCCTCTTTCTCCGTGCTTGGTCCAAACATTATAGTGGGGCATGGAACCGGACTCAAACAGGTGGACGTGAATGGTTCTTGACGTAGAGTAATTGCGACCATTCTTACAGCCAGCACATGGACAAGGCATAAAACCATCCGCCCGCTTGTTTGCCTCAGCCGCAAGCAGAAAAGTATGCACGCCCTCAACGAACTGGGGAGAGCATCGGTCATCGTACATCCATTGCCGGCTCATCTTCATTACACAACACCGAATAGACCAAATTAATACAAGTTCATACATAAAGTTCATACAACACTTAAATGCAACAAACAAATAACTCTCTAGCTAAAGCATTTAAATGCAACAACAAATGCGATCAAGATCGCAACTAAGGTAACAATTGATCCAACAGCATAATGATACCAAGCCTCACTATCGATGGCATATTTTCTAATCTTTCTAATCTTCAAGCGCATTTTCTCCTTCTTGATCTTGTGATCATCGACGACATCGGCAACATGCAACTCCAATTCCATCTTCTCCCTCTCAATTCTTTTCAATTTTTCTTTCAAGTACTCGTTTTCTCTTTCAACTAAATTTAACCTCTCGACAATAGGGTCGGTTGGAATTTCCGGTTCACATACCTCCTAGATAAAAATATCTATGTCAACTTGATGGGCATAATTTGTCATAAACACGGAATGCAACAAATAGTTTTAAAAGAGAATATACCACATCCGAATCATAACAAGGACGAGGGCCGACGGGGACGGATATCAAAACCATGGCACTATGTATAACAAATAATGTACGGGTAAGATAATTATTATACGAGTAACTATATATCCAAATCACACAAACATCAATTTTTTATATAAAATTTCATGAACAAGAGGCTCACCACAAGGTGGTGCCGGCGACGGGACGGTGCGGGCGATCGACGGTGGTTACGACGGAGATTTAGAAGGCACTAAGTAAACCACACCTACATATGCAAACTAAGTGTTATTTTAACCTCAAATTGCATATAAATCAAATACTAGCACATATATATATATCCTCTCAAATTACTAAACTCACAAATTAATAACTATATAAAGCATTGCAAGAGCTAATCTAGCAATGAGAGATGAAAGGACAAAGTTGCTAACCTTTGTGATCATTTGAATGGATGGGGGCCTTCAAATCTTGACAATTTTTGGGCAAAATGTGTGATGAGCTCGAGAGGAAGAGCGGAAGAACAGAGAGGAGATGGGAAAGGGGAAGAACAGAGCGAGCTCGGGTGGACGAAGGGTTTATGTAGGACGACCTTTAGTACCGGTTCGTGCCAAGAACCGGTACTAAAGGTGCTGGAGGGGGCCCAGACTGACAACATCCTGCCACCACTCTCATTAGTACCGGTTCGTGGCACGAACCGGTGCTAAAGGTTAGCCACGAACCGGTACTAATGAGAGCGGCCCGGCTAGCCGTTGGAACCGGCACTAATGTATACATTTGTGCCGGCTCAAATACAAACCGGCACTAATGTGCTTCACGTTTGACCCTTTTTCTACTAGTGGTGCTACTGCGAGCTCTAGTAACGTACACATCAATAACATGTATATCACATATACATGTGTTCACCTTGCCATCCTTCTTATCCACCAAATACTTGGGGCAGTTCCGCTTCCAGTGACCAGTCCCTTTGCAGTAGAAGCACTCAGTCTCAGGCTTAGGTCCAGATTTAAGTTTCTTCTCTTGAGCAGCAACTTGTTTGCCGTTCTTCTTGAAGTTCCCCTTCTTCTTCCCTTTACTCTTTTTTTGAAACTGGTGGTCTTGTTGACCATCAACACTTGATGCTCCTTCTTGATTTCTACCTACGCAACCTTTAGCATTGCGAAGAGGTCAGGAATTGTCTTGTTCATCCCTTGCATATTATAGTTCATCACGAAGCTCTTGTAGCTTGGTGGCAGTGATTGAAGAATTCTGTCAATGACACTATCATCCGGAAGATTAGCTCCCAGTTGAATCATGTGATTGCAGTACCCAGACATTATGAGTATATGTTCACTGACGGAACTATTCTCCTCCATTTTGCAGTTGTAGAACTTATTGGAGACTTCATATCTCTCAAACCGGGCATTTGCTTGAAATATTAACTTCAACTCTTGGAACATCTCATATGCTCCATGATGTTCAAAACGTCGTTGAAGTCCCGGTTCTAAGCCGTAAAGCATGGCACACTAAACTATCGAGTAGTCATCAACACGCGACTGCCAGGCATTCACAATGTTTGCAGTTGCCGGCGCGAGTGGTACACCTAGAGGTGCTTCCAGGACGTAATTCTTCTGTGCAGCAATGAGGATAATCCTCAAGTTACGGACCCAGTCCTTGTAATTGCTACCATCATATTTCAACTTTGCTTTCTCAAGGAACGCATTAAAATTCAATGGAACAACATCACGGGCCATCTATCTACAACAACATAGACAAGCAAAATACTATCAGGTACTAAGTTCACGATAAATTTAAGTTCAATTAATCATATTACTTAAGAACTCCCACTTAGATAGACATCCCTCTAATCATCTAAGTGATCACGTGATCCAAATCAACTAAACCAAAACCGATCATCACGTGAGATGGAGTAGTTTTCAATGGTGAACATCACTATGTTGATCATATCTACTATATGATTCACGTTCGACCTTTCGGTCTTAGTGTTCCGAGGCCATATCTGCATATGCTAGGCTCGTCAAGTTTAACCTGAGTATTTCTGCATGTGCAAAACTGGCTTGCACCCGTTGTAGGTGAACGTCGAGCTTATCACACCCGATCATCACATGGTGTCTCGGCACGACGAACTTTGGCAACGGTGCATACTCAGGGAGAACACTTGTACCTCGAAATTTAGTGAGAGATCATTTTATAATGCTATTGTCAATCAAAGCAGAATAAGATGCATAAAGGGTAAACATCACATGCAATCAATATAAGTGATATGATATGGCCATCATCATCTTGTGCCTTTGATCTCCATCTCCAAAGGACCGTCATGATCACCATCATCACCGACGCGACACCTTGATCTCCATCGTAGCATCGTTGTCGTCTCGCCAACTATTGCTTCTACGGCTATCGCTACCGCTTAGTGATAAAGTAAAGCAATTACAGGGCGATTGCATTGCATACAATAAAACGACAACCATATGGCTCCTGCCAGATGCCGATAACTCTGTTACAAAACATGATCATCTCATACAATAAAATTTAGCATCATGTCTTGACCATATCACATCACAACATGCCCTGCAAAAACAAGTTAGACGTCCTCTACTTTCTTGTTGCAAGTTTTACGTGGCTGCAACGGGCTGAGCAAGAACTGTTCTTACCTACGCATCAAAACCACAACGATATTTCGTCAAGTTAGTGATGTTTTAACCTTCAACAAGGACCGGGCATAGCCACACTCGATTCAACTAAAGTTGGAGAAACTGACACCCGCCAGCCACCTATGTGCAAAGCACGTCGGTAGAACCAATCTCGCATAAGTGTATGCGTAATGTCGGTCCGGGCCGCTTCATCTAACAATACCGCTGAACCAAAGTATGACATGTTGGTAATCAGTATGACTTGTATCGCCCACAACTCACTTGTGTTCTACTCGTGCATATAACATCTACGCATAAACCTGGCTCGGATGCCACTGTTGGGGAACGTAGTAATTTCAAAAAAATCCTACGCACACGCAAGATCATGGTGATGCATAGCAACGAGAGGGGAGAGTGTCATCCACGTACCCTCATAGACTGTAAGCGGAAGCGTTATGACAACGCGGTTGATGTAGTCACACGTCTTCACGATCGACCGATCCAAGTACCGAACGTACGACACCTCCGCGATCTGCACACGTTCAGCTCCATGATGTCCCACGAACTCACGATCCAGTAGAGCTTCGATGGAGAGTTCTGTCAGCATGACGGCATGATGACGGTGTTGATGAAGCTACCGATGCAGGGGTTCGCCTAAGCACCGCTATGATATGATCGAGGTGGATTATGGTGGAGCCGGGCACCGCACATGACTCAAGATCAATGATCAACTTGTGTGTTGGGGTGCCCCCCGCCCTCGTATATAAAGGAGCTAGGGGGAAGGCGACCGACCAGGAGGAGGGCACGGAAAGGGGGGCACCCCCCTCCTTGTCCCATTCGGACTAGAGGGGGAGGGGCGCGCGGCCCTGCCTTGCCGCCCCTCCTGTTCTCCACTAAGGCCCATAAGGCCCATTATACTCCCCGGGGGGTTCCGGTAACCTCCCGGTACTCCGGTATATGCCCGAACTTGCCCGGAAACCTTCTGAAGTCCAAACATAGTCATCCAATATATCGATCTTTATGTCTCGACCATTTAGAGACTCCTATTCATGTCTGTGATCATATCCGGGACTCTGAACTACCTTCGGTACATCAGAACACATAAACTCATAATACAGATCGTCACCGAACGTTAAGCGTGTGGACCCTACGGGTTCGAGAACTATGTAGACATGACCGAGACACGTCTCCAGTCAATAACCAATAGCGGAACCTGGATGCTCATATTGGCTCCTACATATTCTACGAAGATCTTTATCGTTCAAACCGCATAACAATATACGTTGTTCCCTTTGTCATCGGTATGTTACTTGCCCGAGATTCGATCGTAGGTATCTCAATACCTAGTTCAATCTCGTTATCGGCAAGTCTCTTTACTCGTTCTGTAATACATCATCCCACAAATAACTCAGTACTCACATTGCTTGCAAGGCTTATAGTGATGTGCATTACCGAGAGGGCCCAGAGATACCTCTCCGACAATCGGAGTGACAAATCCTAATCTCGATCTATGCCAACTCAACAAGTACCATCGGAGACACCTGTAGAGCACCTTTATAATCACCAGTTACGTTGTGACGTTTGGTAGCACACAAAGTATTCCTCCGGTAATCGGGAGTTGCATAATCTCGTAGTCATAGGAACATGTATAAGTCATGAAGAAAGCAATAGCAGTAAACTAAAACGATCAAGTGCTAGGCTAACAGAATGGGTCAAGTCAATCACATCATTCTCCTAATGATGTGATCCCGTTTATCAAATGACAACTCATGTCTATGGTTAGGAAACCTTAATCATCTTTGATTAACAAGCTAGTCAAGTAGAGGCATATTAGTAACACTATATTGTCTATGTATTCACACATGTATTATGTTTCCGGTTAATACAATTCTAGCATGAATAATAAACATTTATCATGAAATAAGGAAATAAATAATAACTTTATTATTGCCTCTAGGGCATATTTCCTTCATCGGGGAGTATTTCCATCTTGAGCCTTGGCCGCCATCACCGCGTCCCGCTGACGCCGTCGGGTGGCGCGAGCCGCTGCTGCGCGAGTTGGCCGGCCGCATGTCGCCGCCGTACCCATGTTGTGGGCGCTAGGGGAAACCCTAGCGTCACCGCGCGAAACGTAGCGCAGCGCCTGGGCCGGCCCGCTGGCTGCTAGGCCCTGATGGGCCGCAGCCGTGGAGACCCTGCTATAAAAAAAGAGGGTAGCGCCGTTTGTAGCGCGGAAACTTGCGGTTTAGCCCCTGTAGTTTCCAGCTTTTACGCGAGTTTTTATTCCTGCAGTAATATTTCGCGTAGAAGCCCCTAGAACTGTATGTTTTCGCTGAAAACGCATATTTGGGGTTTAAAATGCCTCGGGAATTCAATTTTTGGGCTATTTTTCACGTACTACATGTGCTTAACGTGCTCTCTTCTGTAACATGATTTTATTGTATGTTTTTACTGCTGTAGATTAATTGTTTAGTACTCTTAATCATTAAGTAAATCATATAATAACATGTTTTAAATAATGGAACGTCATTTTTATTGAATAAGTTTATCAACATCGCAGTTGAGCAAAAGATTACCTGTTGTAATCTCATGATTTTTGCATAAGTCACAGATGGCCGAAATTGTCAACAAGGAGTTGGGTGAGTTGGCCCAGACAGGGCTGACCTACCTGTCATGGTCCTCAGACTGCGAGATCTTTCTCCAGGGCAAAACCCTCCTCAGGGCGATCGGTAAGGGGGCCCAGCTGGCCCCCACTGATCCCAAGTTCGAAACTGAGAATGCGCAGGCTCTACACTTTCTCCATCATCACCTATCACCTACTCTGAAATATGAGTACATGGCTGAGCGCAGTGCTTCTGGCCTTTGGACTGCTCTTAAGCAGCGGTTTGAGCGGCTGAAGTACACTCTAAAGCCACATGCAGAGGCAGAGTGGATCCGTCTGAGGTTTGCAGACTTCAAGATGGTTGGGGAGTACAATTCGGCTTTGCACCGGATTTGTACGACTCTTCGGTTGTGTGGTACTAAGATTACCGACACCTAGAAGATTGAGAAAACCCTATCCACTTTCCACCCTGACGCGGTCCAGTCCTCACGGAACTACCGCCAGGGCAACTACATGAGATATTCAGAGTTGATTGATGTCCTCCAGGTGGAAGAGGTGCAGGACGAGGTTCTGAAGAAGAACTTTGTCGCACAACCACTTGGGGGAGTTCTCGCCAGGAGGTGAATGCTCTCAAAGTCCGCAAGCCTCAATAGAAGAAGAGGGGCCACAAGGGCAAGAAGAAGGGCCCTCAAACCTCCACCCCAGCTAAGCAGAACAAGTCGGGCAAGGGAGGGTAGAGGCCTCAGGACTGCTTCTGTTATGGCTTGGTGGAGCATTTCTCCCGCCAGTGTCGTGCACCACTGGAGGTCGTTGAAGCATACAAGGCTCGAAAGGCGTGTGAGACGCACCTCACCTTGGTTCAGGAGGGAGCACCACCGGCGCCCATGCACTAGTAGAAAACAGGGCTTTGGTTCGGGCCTGGCCAGCCCATTAGTCCCGGTTCTTTAGGAACCGGGACCCATGGGGGGCATTAGTCCCGGTTCATGAGCCCAGGGGGCCGGGCGGGGCCTTGTGGGCATTGGTGCCGGTTCATCTGGATCCATTTGTCCCGGTTCTAGGCACTAACCGGGACCAATGGTCCTCACTCCTGGCCCACAACCATTGGTCCCGGTTTGTGGCTTGAACCGGGACAGATTGCAGGGCTTTAGTCCCAGTTTCTACCATGAACCAGGACAAATGAGTTGCCTATATATACCCCATCGCCGCAGCAGAGCACTCAACGGTGCTCTGTTTTTTCTAGCCGGCGAGGGGAGGGCATTTGGGTGCTCTAGCTCACCTCCTATGCACATGAGGTGTTCGATGAAATGTCCGAGCCACACTAGTTAATCTTTCTCCTCTCGAAACTCGACCTCTCAGCTCCATTTTCCCCGAGATTTGTCTAGGTTTAGCAGTCCATCACGTCCCGTCCCCGTCTTCACCGCCGTCTATCGCCCGCGCCGATCTCATCGCCGGCACCACTGTGGTGAGCCTCTTGTTCTTATCTTCTTACTTTTATTATTCCTTGTTATTAGATAGTGTGATGGTTTTGGTATCCGCCCCCGTCGGCCCTCGTCCTGTCTATGGTTCAGATGTGGTATATATTATCTTTTGATAACATTTGGTTCATTTAGTGTTTATGACAATTATGCCGACCAACGTGACATAGATTTTATTTATCTAGGAGGTTGTTGAACCGGAAATTCCAACTGACCCTATTGTCGAGAGGTTAAATTTAGTTGAAGAAGAAAACAATTACTTGAAGGAAAAAATAAGAAAAATTGAGGAGGAGAAGATGATATTGGAGTTGCATGTGGCTGATGTCGTCGATGATCACAAGATCAAGATGGATGCAATGCGGTTGAAGATTAAAAAGATTAGAAAATATGCCATTCATACCGAGGCTTGGTATCATTATGCAGTTGGATCAGTTGTTACCTTGGTTGCGATTATGATCGCATTTGTTTTCGCATTGAAATGTTTTACATAGTTTCAATGTATGGTTTAATTAATTAGATGCTCTGGAGAGCTATATGTTGTTCAATGAGAACTATGTATGTACTTTCAACCTTTTCAGAGTTCATTTCAAATGCTTTTCAATTTCATGGTATTATAGCTCAATATAATCAGTAAATGCATGAAAAATAACAAATGAAGTCAGAAAGGGTTGAAAATTGATTATGTGGCTTTGAATGGTGCATTTTGAACACAGAAAAACTATGGAGTTCAAATAAGTTTTAAAAAATGAAATCCCTTTGTAACAGACGAGTTTCCGTATGAAACCCTGATACTTCGAAAGAGATTGTCCGTTTTTTACACGAAGTGCATCCAGTTTTTGTCATAACCCTCTCTACTTTCTTGCACATGATATGTGGGTGAAATGATGATACCATGGCAACTTTCAACCTTTTCAGAGTTCATTTCAAATGCTTTTCAATTTCATGGTCTTATAGCTCAAAATAATCAGTAAATGCATGAAAAATAACAAATGAAGTCAAAAAAGGTTGAAATTTGATGATGTGGCTTTGAATGGTGCATTTTGAACACAGAAAAACTATGGAGTTCAAATAAGTTCAAAAAAATGAAATCCCTTTGTAACAGACGAGTTTCCGTATGAAACCATGATACTTCGAAAGAGATTGTCCGTTTTGTACACGAAGTGCATCCAGTTTTTGTCGTAACCCTCTCTACTTTCTTGCACATGATATGTGGGTGAAATGATGATACCATGGCAACTTTCAACCTTTCCAGAGTTCATTTCAAATGCTTTTCAATTTCATGGTCTTATAGCTCAAAATAATCAGTAAATGCATGAAAAATAACAAATGAAGTCAGAAAGGGTTGAAAATTGATGATGTGGCTTTGAATGGTGCATTTTGAACACAGAAAAACTATGGAGTTCAAATAAGTTCAAAAAAATGAAATCCTTTTGTAACAGACGAGTTTCCGTATGAAACCATGATACTTTGAAAGAGATTGTCCGTTTTGTACATGAATTATCATAAAATAAAATAAATAAATAATTTGAAACAAAATAATATAATATTATATAAAATATATAAGTAGAAACAAAATAAAATAAACTTTAATAACATAAATAAAATTTATGAAACTAAAATTATCAAAGTATTTTCTGTTCAAAATCATTAAAGGCAAAAAGAATTTTCATAAAGAACTTTTTTTGTTAGAAACTTTCATGGCAAAAAGAATTATCATAAAATAAAATAAATAAATAATTAGAAACAAAATAAAATAAAAAAATAACTATTTTGTTGTAAGTAGAAACAAAACAAAATAAATAAAATAAAAAACCGAGAAAAAAATTTGCCACCTACAGGGCCACCATAGCCTGAATACGACTAGAAACCCATCTATGGGCTAGGATTCAGGCCCGTAGAAGGCCCAGTAGGCCCACAGGAATAGCAGTGTTAGATTTGGCCCATAGGCCTGCAATTCAGAGGAGTTCGAAAGGGAAGAGGCAACCGAGCTTATAGACAGGTGTCGAACGCTCTCAACTAGCGAGGTGGGACTAAACTCCCACCACCACGCCGTTGTGCAAGGCCTTTGGTCCCGGTTGGTGGCACCAACCGGGACTAAAGGGGTGCATTGGTACCGGTTCATGGAACCAACCGAGACCAATGCCACCCTTTAGTCTCGGTTGGTGCCACCAACCGGGACCAAAGGCCTCTGCTTCCCGCCCTTTGGGCTGCTGAAAAGAGACCTTTGATCCCGGTTGGTGGTACAAACCAGGACTAAAGGTGGCATTGGTCCCGGTTGGTGCCACGAACCGGTACCAATGCCCTTGGTATATAAGAAAACACTTTGCAATTTCGACCAAATCCCCCACTTCTTCTCCCCCGACGCCCCCTGCTCCTCCTTGTTGTCGTCGCCGCGACGCCCCTGCTCCACCTTGCCGTTGCCGCCGCCACCGACGCCGTCAGGCTGCTCAACATCGTCAATGACGCCCTCTGCCCCGACGACGGCGTCGACCCTCTCGCCCCTGCCAGCCCCGACGCGCCGCCCACCGTGCCCCACCGCCCCCTGTGAACACTAGCCTGCTCCTGCGCCCCTCCCCTGTCCCGCGCCCCTGCGCCCCTGCCCTGCTCCACCGGCGCCGGCGCCAGCCCCTGCGCCGTGCCCCTCCGCTCCTGCGCCGTGCTACTTAGATTTTTAGATGTTTTACATGCTATTTTTAGATGTTTTTACATGTTTTTTAGATTATTTTAGTTTATGTTCAGTTTAGTTTTAAGATTAAGAAAATTTCAGATGTGTAGTATATTTATTTAGATGTGTAGTTAATTTAGGTGTTGTAATTTGTTCATAAAAATTGTGCACTTTTGTATAGAAACTTTATTTTTTTCATATGTACGAAAATGTAGAGTGAAACGAAAACAAACATATAAGAAAAAAAGAAAGGAAAAAATGAAGAAGAGGAAGAAGAAGAAAAAAAGAGGACGTCGGAAGTGTTTCCATTGCATTTACATGAGGGGGGCGTCGAAAAAAATAAGAACAGGAAGAAGAACAAGAAAAAGAGGAGAAAAATAAGGAATAGAGGAGTAGAAGAAAAAATCTCTTCTACTCCTCTATTCCTTCTTCTTCTCCTCTTTTTTTTTTCTTCTTCTTTTTTATCGCGAACTAGGGCAGAGGGTCGAGGGTCGGGAACTAGGGAAGAGGGTCGAGGGTCACCCTCTCGACTGTGATAACTTATACCACGGGAGCACCCCCTCGGCCCTCTCGCTCAACCAAAACTCTCGAGGACACCCAAACCATAGAAAAAAATAATGTCGGTCTCCTACCCCCTCCCATCGCGCCCCTACCGACAAACTCTCTCGAGGCCACCCAAATTTACCAAGTTAAAAGAGTGTTGTCATCGAGGCCACCCCAAACCCTTGAAGCATTGTCGAGGCCACCCTAAACCCTTGAAGTGTTGCCGATGCCACCCCAAACCCTAGAGAAGCAGCGTCGAGGCCACTAATTAATATGATTCCTTATTGTGATTAGCTAGCTAGTTCTACGTTTGCCACTAATATATCCATCTGTCATGTTTGAATAATAATTGCCATGTTGTAAATATTTGCAGAAACTATGGAGAACCCCCGAGACGAAGCAACAAAAGTGATGTTGGGGGACATAATCGCAAAAGGAAGTGATGTCGTCTTGTCGTATCTCAACGACACGGATGGTCTGGAAGGACAGGGTGAAGAAGAAGACTATGATTATGATGGCTCTGGTGAACCAATGCCGGTACAAGAAGGAGACCATGATGACGGCTCTGGTGACCGAACCGAGTCTGACCAGGTATATATATTAGTTAAGCCTGTGCTGACTAGATAATTGATGCATTCATTGTTTTCGTATGTACACATATTAATTAACTCTCGTCTTTCTTCTTTTCTCTAGCCCTCCTGATCGAGCACAACCTCGGTAAAGAAACGAGGCCCGAAGAAAAAGTTGCGCTCGAATGATAGGTTTGAGATCACAGCAATCGCGCGCGATGGCAAGCCGATTGAACCCATCCGGACAAAAGATGCATTTCGTGCTCAGTGCGGGGTTCTTGTTAGGGACAAGAACCCGATCAGTATCCACCAATGGTTAAAGCCTAAGAATGAAGACCTTGAGGTGTCTTATGTCTTCGATATGCAGAAAGATGATCTTTGGACAACGCTTAAGGCAAATTTCACCCTACCACCAAAGGAGGATCTGGAGAAGCCGGCTAAAGAGCAATTGATCAAGTCTCATGCTCTTAAGAAGATGGCAGAACTATTCAGGAGGTGGAAGAAGGAGCTGAAAACAGAGTTTGTCGACGAAGAAAAGACATCAGAATTCACCGGGAAGTATGAGAAGATCAGAGATCACTGGCCCGTATTTGTGGCCCACAAGACATCGGAAAAGAGTAAGAAGGTGTCAGCGACAAACAAGAAATATGATGCGAAGAAGAAGCATCACCATCGCACGGGGTCAGGTGGCTACCTCAGAGCCCGACCTTTGCGGGTCAAGGCTGAGAATGACCTAATTGATAAAGGGGTCGAACCAGAGACATTGAACTTGCCAGACCGTTGCCGGACTTAGTTCTTCAGGGTTGGCGGAACCTTGGACCCTGTATCAGGGAAGTGCGTTTGGACGGAAGAGCAACTGCGAATACCCGTCATGAGGCTTCAGGAGTATATCAAGAAAGCGTAGCAAGAGACGTTCGTTCTAGATAGAGAGAAGGACGAGCTCACAATGGCCCTCGGGAATCCTGAGCACCCTGGACGGACATGAGGCACGCCAGGCTCTGTTCCGTGGAAGGCTGGGTTTCCGGACGCAGGGGGTTACAAAAGCCAAGAGAGGAGAAATAAAGTGGAGCATAGCCAACTGCAGGCGCTGCACGCAAGGGTACAAGGGCTAGAGGAACGAGAAGCAGATCGCAGCAAACGACCTTCCGAAGCTTCCCCTGAAGCTACCCCACCATCTCAGCGGAGAAGCAGCATGGCTTCCACCGAGCAGACTCAGCAGCTGGAGCCTGTCTTCACGGCTCCTGCTAGCTACCCCGTGGATGCTATCACAGAGTCTCAACATTGCCACCTTATGATGCAATGGATGAAATTGAAAGTCAAGGCGACTGTTGGCTCTATTTTACCTACTGAACTTGGCGCAACCTACCATGGCCGGTCGATTCCAGAAGGATATGCTAGGGTGATGGTGGATCAAATAACAGATGGATTTGAGGACCTCGAGCTTGACTACCCTACGGGTGAAGGGGATATTCGGCTGGGTTCTTCTCTGAAGACTCCATGCCTATGGCGGAAGGAGTTCATCAACCTTCTGAACTGGACGCCTCCGCCTCCTCCGACGACGACGACGAGTCAGGGCACTCCGCCTCCTCCTCCGGCGAGTGATCAGGGCACTCAGCCTCCTTCTCCGGCGCGTGGTGGCACTCTGCCTCCTTCTCCGCCTGCGCCAGCGTGCCCGAGCAGCCAGCCTCCTCCTTCTCTGCGTCGTTAACAAGGGCGGATCAAGAGACCCGCTGCCGCTCCGGCTGCTCCGGCGTGTCGTAGTCCTTCTCCTCCACCTTGTAAGAAAGGAAAGACAGCCGCAGCCACTCTGTCTGCTCCGGCGTCTAGCAGTACAGCCAGAGCCGGGAGGCAGTACATATTCGGTCCTTCTCTGAAGACTCCAGAGAAGTTACCATACGAGAGGAGCCTGGAGGAAAACACGAAGATCATGCAAGCCGAAGTGAAGAACTTCTTTGAAGGGGTGAAAGCAAAGAAACATCCACCTCCGGAGGAGAAGATAGATCAGGTAAAAGCGAAGCATACTCTGGCTGCCCTGAAGAAACCACCAAAGTCTCCGGCAAAAGTCAACTACGAGCGCATTATTACAAAGTCATTTATCGAAGCGGAGCGATCGGGAAGTACTACGAGTGGTCAAAGGTTAGCAGAACGACAAGCTGGGAAAAAAGTTGCCCAACTCGGCAAACAAGCGAACCAATCATTCCCCCAGCTCCAGGTGTCTGGCGATACCGTCGCTAATGATCCGGGCGGGATGGTGCCCGGTTATAACAATCTGGGAGATTACCTACCTGACGATGTACATTATGATTTCTTGGAGGTGGACGAACACAAATACGTGTACGGGAAGCCTCTCGTCAAAGATGAAAGATCTCTAACAATGATGATGCAAAGATTCCATGATTGGTACATGAAAACCTGCAGAGAGTCTGAGGGGAGGAATATTTTGACGCTGAGAGTTAGAGAGGAGCATGACCTCGTTGGAGTTGAACTGTTGAATGTTACATTTGAGGAGTTCTTCACATTTTTCAATCAAAAGGCCCTCGGTAAATTAATGATCACTTGCTACTGCCTGTAAGTAGTACCACTTCTGTCATTAAGTCTCTATATATAGGTCAGCTCTTTCATTGCATGTATTTTTAATTATCCTCACTATATTATGCAGATTGAAGATCGCCGAATTGAAGAAAAGACAAATCGGTGATATTGGGTTCATTAGCACAAATCTCATAGATGCATATATGGTTGAATCTTAGGCCAAAGATACCGAGGCCAAGCTGCTACAATCGTTTGTATTAAATCAAAACAAAGCTATAATACTCTTCCCTTATGAATTCAAGTGAGTGTTACTGTCTTGTGCATATTCAGTTTCCCTTATTAGTCAAGGTTATAGTAATGTAATTGATGAGTTATGCATGTGTGCGCAGGTTCCACTATATTCTCCTAGAGATTAAGCTTGAGCAGGGACTAGTAACCGTCTTAGACTCGAGACGAAAAGATCCGAAGGAGTATGCGGACATGACTGAAATTCTAGAGAAGTAAGTTAAATCGATCATTATCACACCATATCGGCAACTTTGTTCATTCCCTGATATCAAGTAATTGTTTTCTTTGTCTGGCAGGGTTTGGAAAAAATTCACCTCAAAAACTACGGGACTGCCAAAGTAGCTGCAATTTAGACACCCGAAAGTAAGTACTATAGTAGCATGTTCCGCGCATCTCCTAGTGATTCAAGCGCTAGTTTCGTCAATACCATTTAGCATGCTTGCTAATTATCAGTTTGATTGACATCTATTTCTTATAAAGTGGTTGTGGCAGGAACAAGGGAATGATTACTATGGATACTACATTTGCGAGTCCATACGCCACACGACCTGTGAGCGGGGCTACTCTGACAAACAATATGAAGTGCGTAAATAATAATATTCACAATTTTATTTTATTACCATCATTGGTGTTGAGTTTCATTTATTCATATATATGTATTGACCCCCTTCTTCAAATTAGATATTTCGGATGCGGGATGAACTCCTACCACCAGATCGTATGCGAGCAATTCAAGAGGAATTGGCGGCACTCTTTCTTGACCATGTGATCGCTAAAGACAGAGAATACCATGTGGACCCTGAGTTCATTTGGAATTGGGAGATTATATTGTAAGAGATAATTATATTGTATATATGTAGCCAGTAGCGTCGGATAGAAACTTGTTGTTCGACCAATCTCTCAGAGAAGGAGAGATGATCGATATCACTTCACTACAGGAATCAGCTACTTTGCCATCAGCCACGGCGGATGGCAAAGGCATGGATGGCGGACGGCAAAGACCTTTGCCATCTGCCGCGGACGGCAAAAGGGGATGGCAAAGTAGGGGACGGCTAAGAGCTACGTTGTCGTCTGCTTCGGGCAGCTGACAGCAAAAGGGCCTTTGCCATCAGCAGCGGATGACAAAGAAGGCAGACAACAATAAATGCGCTATTACTCCGTTAGGTGGTTAACGGCAGGCCTTTGCCGTCCGCTGCGGACGGCAAAGCCTTTGCCGTCAGCCACTATAGGCAAACTTACCAAATTGGTCAGCCTCCCAGGAAGCACAGTTGCCTGCCACGTGGCCTCTTTGCCGTCCGCTGCTGAAGGCAAAGATACCTTTGCCGTCGGTGGCAGACGGCAAAGAGCCTGCATATTGTCTCTTTTTCTGTTTTTTTAATCCAACAATTTTCACAGCAAATATATATGACATATATAGATATATTTCCATATCACATATCCAGCACATAAGTTTCATATCACATATCACATCAGTTTCATCCATACACATTGTTCATACATAAGCAAGTTCCATCCATACACATTGTTCCATCCATATACATATTACAATGCAAAGTTTCATCAAGATAGCAAGTTCCATCATAGGAAGCTAGATACAATGCAAAGTTTCATCAAAGGAAAATCAAGCACTCCATCATAGCAAGCTAGCTTCCATGAAGTGAATGAAATCTGCAAAATGGTAAATAAGAAAGTTAGAAATAGGTGACTAGAACAAGAAGAAGACTAGAACAAGAAGTATATGTCATTTATGAGCTAACTTAGGTGAAATGTATCATATATGAGCTAACTAAGTTGAAATGGGTTGTTTATGAGCTAACTTAGTTGAAATGGATCATTTATGAGCTAACTTAGTTGAAATGGGTCGTTTATGAGCTAACTAAGGTGAAGGGCATCGTTTTTGAGCTAAGTAAGGTGAAATGGATCGTTTTTAGCTAACTTAGGTGAAATGGATCATTTATGAGCTTTTATGAGCTAACTTAGTTGAAACGGGTCGTTTATGAGCTAACTAAGGTGAAATGCCACGTTTTTGAGCTAAGTAAGGTGAAATGGATTGTTTTTTAGCTAACTTAGGTGAAATGGATCATTTATGAGCTTTTATGAGCTAACTTAGTTGAAATGGGTCGTTTATGAGCTAACTAAGGTGAAATGCCACGTTTTTTAGCTAACTAAGGTGAAATGGATCATTTTTGAGCTAACTTAGGTGAAATGGATCATTTATGAGCTTTTATGAACTAACTTAGTTGAAATGGGTTGTTTATGACCTAACTAAGGTGAAATGCCATGTTTTTAGCTAACTAAGGTGAAATGGATCGTTTTTGAGCTAACTTAGTTGAAATGGATCATTTATGAGCTTTTATGAGCTAACTTAGTTGAAATGGGTCGTTTATGACCTAACTAAGGTGAAATGCCACGTTTTTGAGCTAACTAAGGTGAAATGGATCGTTTTTGAGCTAACTTAGGTGAAATGGATCATTTAAGAGCTAATTTAGGTGAAATGGATCGTTTTTAGCTAACTTAGGTGAAATGGATCATTTACGAGCAAATCTAGGTGAAATGGGTCATTTTGGAGCTAACCTAGGTGAAATGGGTCATTTTGGAGCTAACCTAGGTGAAATGGGTCATTTTAAAGCTAACGTAGGTAAAATGGATCATTTAGGAGCTAATCTACGTAAAATGGGTCATTTTAGAGCTAACTCGGATAAATTGGATCACTTGTAAGCTAACTAAGGTAAAATGAGTCATTTTTAGAGCTAACTTAGGTAAAATGGATCGTTTATGAGCTAACTAAGCTAATTATGCAATTTTTGACATAAGTAACCTAAGTACATATCGTTTTAGAGCTAACTTAGGTAGAATGGATGGTTTATGAGGTCAGTAAGCATATTAAGTCATTTTGGAGGAAAAGAAGCTAACTCTAGGTCATTATGGTAAGCATATTGGAGGAAATAAAGCTAATTCTAGGTCTTTATGCATTTGTTAAGCAAAACACTAGAGAAACTTACCGTGATCAGGGAGGTGTACGAGCGGGCTGGCTCGCGCCGGTAGCTGGAGAAGGATCGTGTGATGCGTTTCTGGAGTTAAGCTGCACCAAAGATCATTTCCAATGTCTCGTTAGCATTATGACACTCAAATGTTAAGACTAGCAAGTAATGTCCATTCTAATTAAACTCACCGTGCTCCCAGGAGCAATCACTGGCATCGGCGGAGCGGTCTGACCGGACTTCTCGCACACAGACTGCACATTTGGTTTTCACAACAAAGTCATACTAGTTAGTAATGAGACTCAAATGTTAAGACTAGCAAGTAATCTGCAGAAGAAACTTACCACAAGGAGCTCGTACATGGCCCTTGCCTGCATGTCATTCCGTGCCCTCTCCTCCTCCAACATCTTTGTTGTCCTCTCCTCCAACTCCCACTGCCTCTCCGTCGCCTCCGCTAGAAGTTTCTCCGTTCTATCTCTCTCACTCTGTATAGCAGCCTGCAACACCACTCACATGACCATTTGTAATCATTGATGGAAGCGCACACAATGTAATGGAGAAAGATAGCTGAGTACTTATAACTAACCTTGAAGGCGAGTTGGACTGGCCGTTCACGAGGCCTTATCTCAGGAGCGGAGCTCGACTGGCGCGCCTTGATCTCCTGGAGAGTGCTAGGACAACGGATAAGTCCATCTCCCATGGCTATGGAGCCATGGGACCTCCCGCCACCAGATATCATCAACAGCTCTGTATCAATGGGACCCTGGCTCGGGTTAAAGTCCTCCCCTTTCCTCGCCTTCCCCTGATCTCTATATTGCACGAGCTTGTCGTGGGCGGAGATGTTGGTGAAGTTCCTTGGATCATCGAGGTCAGACGCAGAGAATGCCTTGACTTTCTTGTAAGAGCCAGTGTGGGCCATGGCATACAGGTCGTACACCTCTGGCACCTTATCCGCCTTATTGTAGCGTGCCTAAAAGAGAGAAACAAAGTAAACTAGTAATTAAAGGGCTAAAGCTAGCATGATGAATGAATTGCATGAATCATGAAGCAAACCACATACCCAGTTCCGCCCGTACTGAAATAAGTTGGAGCTGCCTTGGTGGTGTGGCACACCTTCCATTTGGGCGCGTTTGTCCTTGGCCTTGTTGTGGGTGGCCTGCCATTGTTTTGAGCACCACGCATTGACCAACACCTCCCAACAATCCATCCGATCCGCACACCATCTCGGAGGGGCCTAAGTTAGCAAATAGAAACTTGAGCGCTACGGCTATGAATTACTAAATGAAGGAAGTAAGTACAAGTCCTTAAGAATTACCTTCATGTACTGCTCCTTACTCAAGAACTTATCGCGGCACTCCTGCTTGGGCTTCTTGATACCACACCCGGCGTAGTAGTCTCGAACAGCCTGCACCCGAACCTCATGCCGTAAGTTCTGAAGTAGGCGCTTGCACTCCTTGTCGATAACATCTGCCGCCTCCTCCTCGTATCCCTCCTCACACCTGTAGAATGTCTGCAATCAAATGAGACAATATTGATTAGTACAATTAATAACTAGCTAGTTCAAGATTTTTAATAGTGTAAAGGAGAAATTACCCAGAACTTTCTGATCACCACGTCTGCCCTCGTCTTGCACAAGACACCGTCGATAATCTCACCCGGGGGGGCCGGGGCAGCCAAGTAGTGCTCCCAACTCAATCCAACCTATGGAAGCCGACCCTCACCAGGCAACGTGACAAACCCCGGGAAGTTTTGCTAAATCAGAACTCCAAGGACGGAGTTGGGCCGGCGGACACTTTCATGGTGGTCCCAACCCCTGCAGCATGACAAGGCCAACGCATTAGTTATTTGAAGAAACGTGAATGCAGAAGGTACAAAAAGATTAAATGCACTTACCTCTCCCCATTAGGGAAAATCAACCACCTCTGCTCGTGGGTCGCCGGCACGGACGGGAGCCGTGTAGCACCACGCTGGTAGACGTTGCCCCCCTCCTCCTCAATATCAGTCGGCTCCCCATCATCATCAGCATGGCCACTCGGCTCCCCGCCATCATTAGCATGGCCACTCGGCTCCTCAGGCTGACCCGACCAGGTACCCCATCCAGACGTGTGCTCCTCCGAGGTCTCATGGGCCCAACTCTCGTGGGCCGAAGGCCCGTCGACCGGAGGCTCGTGGGCCGAAGACCCATGGACCAGAGGCTCATGGACCGGAGTCCGTGTAGCCTCCTCCTCGGATGAGTCCACCCTAGCAGTCACGTGCTCGGGTGAAACAGCTGGGGGTGGCGGCGAGGAAGGCTCCGTAAGAGTCACCCTACCTCCTCTCCCGCGACCACGTGCTCCACCTCCTCTCTTCTTCTTACCTTGTCCCCTGCTGGGCACCGCAGTCGATGAAGAAGGGCCCAGTGGTGTCGACATACTGTCCAGCAACGCTCGGCGGAGAGGTGCGTGTGCAATGGAAGACCTCGCAACACGCGCCGACGAAGAAGGGGCCTCGGCGCGCTCCCGACCAGCGCCCACCATCTTTCAACACCTGCCATGACAAAGAATAAACGAAATTAGTACAACATAAAAAAAAGTACCGACATGAATAATAATATGTATATCACTTAAGTGTATCATCATCAAGTACAACATAAAAAAATTGAATACCTGACACTGCTAATAATCTCGATCAGTATCATCAACAAATGCATAATCATCATCATCACTATAATCAATGATGGGCTCACTATAATCATCATCATCACTATCATCACTATAATCATCATCATCATCACTGGACACACAACAATTATATATATAATTCACCATGTATATATTCATCAGTTGATCTACTCTGTCAATTTTATTATGTCCATGCAACCTACACACTAATAGGTAATGATAGGTCCTAATCCCACCCGATTATGTGTAGATTGGGTTCATTTTCCCATGCTATGCTCCGGATCCAACGCAAAATTTTGGCAGCACCTCCTCGCTATTCTCCTGATACACGTCTCTGCAATAAACAGAGAGGATGTGTACCCGCAGAACAACAGGGGAGGCACTGACGAAATTTATGCATCGGATCTGGAGAAAAACATATGCGTCGGATCGGGTGTTTTTTCGAGGTCGGGGGTTCGGGGTGTCGTGTCGGTTCCGGGGTGTCGTGTCGGGGTCGGGGTGTCGTGTCG
>NC_041381.1:49883731-49884387 GCF_002162155.2 Triticum dicoccoides | reverse complement strand
CGGGGTCGGGGTCTCGGGGTCGGGGTGTCGTGTCGGGGTGCCGGGTCGGGGTCGGGGTGCCGTGTCGGGTCGGGTTTTTTTCCTCTTCTTTCCTTTTCTTCTTCTTCCTCTTCTTCCTTTTGTTCCTTTTCTTCCTTTTCTTCTTCTTCTTCTTCTTCTTCCTCCTTTCCTTTTTCCTCTTCTTCTTCTCCTCCTCTCCTCTTTTTTCTTCTTCCTCTTCCTCTTCTTCTTTTTTCTTCTCCTCCTCCTCCTCCTCTTCTTCCTTTCCTTTTTCCTCTTCTTCTTCTCCTCCTCTCCTCTTTTTTTCTTCTTCTTCTTTCCTAAACCTAAACCTAAACCTAAAACTAAACCTAAATCTAAAACTAAAACTAAAACTATAACTAAAGCTAAACTAAACATAAACCTAAAACTAAAAAAACAGAAAAAAGGAAGAAACTAAATCTAAACCTAAAACTAAACTAAAATTAAACCTAAAACCAGACCTAAAACTAAAACTAAATCTAAACTAAACATAAACCTGAAACTAAAAAAATAGAAGAAAAAACAGAAAAAAGAGGAGGTGGAGCTCACCTGGGGCAGGGCCGGTGGAGGAGGTGGCCGGTGGAGCAGGGGGGCGGGGCGGCCTGGGGCGGCGGCGCCGGGCGGCAGTGGCGACA
>NC_041381.1:49870345-49883409 GCF_002162155.2 Triticum dicoccoides | reverse complement strand
AGTGGTGGGGCGACGGGGCGGCGGAGAGTGGTGGGGGCGGCGGTGCACGTGTGAAGAGGGAGAGAAACAGAGAGAGGGGGGCGGGGTGGGGCGCGACCGCCGTTAGATAAGCTAAATCTTTGCCGTCCGCCCCCTTTGTCGTCCGCTTTTTTGCTCTTTGTCGTCTTCTAGCAGACGGCAAAGAGGGGGGGGGGCGTTAAGTTTTTTTAAGCAGCTCGTCAGTGGGGCCCCTCCCTATTTGCCGTCCGCTAGCCGACGACAAAGCTTCTTTGCCGTCCGCTAGCAGACGGCAAATAACTGGATGATGCCAAATATGATCTTTGCCATCAGCCAGTTCTTTGCCGTCTGTTTTTTGGAAACGGACAACAAAGACCTCCTTTGCCGTCCGCTAGCAGACGGCAAAGAAAGGGCTGATGGCAAATCCTCTGATTCCAGTAATGCTTCTCTTTGTATGCATGTGTTCATGACGATCTTCTGTTTCCTTCATTTGCTTACTAGCTACCGTGTCTAGTCCTCTCTATACGTATAGTACGTAGCGTCGACCAAGCACGGAGATAAGAGAGGACACTTCTCTCTCTATTAATTAGCTAGCTAACACAATATATGAAGCAGCTAAATTAACCCCCCAAAACCCCCTAAATCCCCCCCTTCAAAAAAAACAAAAACCCCAGCCCCTGAAATGCTGACGCGTGGATGCCTATTGGTCCCGGTTAGTGCCACCAACCGGGACCAAAGGGCCTCCTGCCTGGGCCGCCACGTGTAGGCCCATCTGTCCCGATTTGTGTAAGAACCGGGACTAAAGGTCTAGGGCATTAGTACCGACACTTTAGTCTCGGTTCAATAACCGGGACAAATGGCCCTTACGAACCGGGAAAATAGGCCCTTTATCTACTAGTGATGGCGGCACCCGTGATGATCTCTGCGCCCCCTGCTGCGCCCATAGAGGCGACCCCCGTGGTGCCCATCGCGGCAGCTTTGGCGGTCTCTACCGACGCCCACATCACCATGGAGGTTGACCACATGGTCGCCTCGGCGGTGCCGCCACTAGACATTGATGCTACCTCCAAGATGATTTCTAAGGAGGATCAGCTCACTAGTATGGAGATTGCGGCTAAAGTGAATGGCTTCTTTACCGAGTCCACTTATCGTACCTCTTTGGTTATCATGATTCCGTGATTTGATACAATAAATTTAAATAAATTCAATTTGGTTGTAAGCTCTATGAGAGCATAAACTTATTCTTTACTTTGGCGATTGGATGACATTTATTTCATTCATTTATTCCATTATGTATACATGATAGTATGCTATGTTCTGAAATGTGTGCATTTATTTTTAAATGTAGTTTCTTCCTCATTACATTAATTAGATGTCATATTTTAGAGCGCGTGTGGCGCCCGAATGGAGGAAACGTGCCTTGACGATAGCGCCACCACTCATACCATTTTACGAGAAACTAAGTACTTTGAGTCCATTAAAAAAATCTCCGGGAAGTATTATGACAATCGCCGGTTGTGGTTCTCACATAGTTGGCTCCGGACGAGCCACTATTATACTTCCTATGGGAACAACTTTGATCATTAATGATGCTTTGTTGTACCCGGAGTCGACTCGTACTCTTTTGAACTTTAGAGACATCCGCGCTAATGGTTTCCATATTGAGACCGATGATGAAAACGGCAAGGAGTGCCTACTCATCACAAAGCGGGATGCAGGTGGTAAACATGTTATCGAAAGGCTTCCTTCGTTTGACACAAGGCTATACTACACTAAGATAGTAGCACCGCCCGTGTACACTACCCTCAAGACCGTCTTTAGAAGCTCTAAACTCTTTTGCCTCTGGCACGATAGGTTAGGCCACCCCGGACTTAGGATGATGAGAAATATAATTAACAACTCGGATGGCCATAATGTTAACGTGAAGAACTTCCCGAATCCCGATGATTTCATGTGCTCTGCATGCGCTAAGGGGAAGTTAGTCATTAGGCCATCGCCCCTCAAGGTGAGGGATGAATCCCCGCATTCTTGGAATGTATCCAAGGGGACATATGCGGTCCAATTCAGCCCCTCACGGGGCCGTTTTGGTACTTCATGGTGCTCATTGATGCTTCCTCTAAATGGTCTAATGTTTGCCTGCTGTCAACACGGAACCATGCCTTTGCAAAGTTGATCTCTCAGATCATACAAATGAGGAATAATTTCCCTGATTATCGTATAAAGTTTATTCAAATGGACAACGCCAGAGAATTTACTTCAAAGGCATTCGATGATTATTGCATGGCAATGGGAATCAAAGTTGAGCACTCACTTCCACATGTTCATACACAAAATGGACTTGCCGAGGCATTGATTAAAAGAGAATTAAATTCATTGCCCGACCGCTCCTTTAGGGTTGTAATTTACCAACTACATGTTGGGGCCACGCGATGTTACACGCGGCCAATCTCATCAACTTTCGACTGTTGGCCTACAACATCCACTCTCTTGTTCAACTTGCAAAAGGGTCGACACCGAAAATTTTCCACCTTCGTAGGTTCGGTTGCTAGGTATATGTACCAATACCACTCCCTCAGCGATCAGCGATGGGCCCACTCCGCAAGTCGGGGATATACGTTGGTTATGAGATTGTGTCCATAATCAGGTATCTGGACCCCATGACAGGTGACTATCACACAACTCATTTTGCTGATTGCATTTTTGACGATGATTTTTTTCCTGACTTTAGGGGGAGAGAATCAACCCCTTGATGCTAAAAGTCGAGAAATCACCTGGCAAGCCACGGGGATCCATGATCATGACCCACGCACTGCTGAGACTGAGAGAGAAGTCCAAAAGATGATAGATTTGCAGTCTTTAGCAAATCAACTGCCTGACCACTTTAGTGACTTAAAGACTGTGACAAAATCGCATGTGCACGCGCGCAATGCACCGGAAAGGGTTGAAATACCGAAGAAAAATGATGGTATACCCGCTCCCGTCCAAAGGCCTAAAAGGACGAGAAATCCGGCTTCTCAAATCCTAAGTACTCGGGGACGCCTGACGAAAAAGGATAAGAGAGATTTGTTACAGCCTATCGCCAAAGTACCCCAAATTGAAACGGGGAGCCAGTCGAGACCTTGCACAAGTACGGAAAATTCAGTGCATGAAATTCCGGACTTAAACTTTCCCATAGGGGAAACACCCAGTGGAGATGTGAGCGCACACATCGGCGCGGGAAATCAAACGGACCTTGCTCCCATAATGGGAAATTTGGTAGAGCAAGTGTTTGCGCCGGATGCGCTCCATGACGAAATGGCCATAAATTATATTTATACGGGGGAGTCCCTGAACCGAGCAACGATGATTGTCGACATTAACTTTGCTACGAAAATTGCCTCAATCATAGATCTTCACCCTGAGCCTAACACGCTCGCTGATTGCAAGAAAAGGTCAGATTGGAAAGATTGGCAAGCAGGCAATTACTGCCGAATTATTATCTCTCAACAAAAGGAAGGTGTTCGGACCAGTTTGTCGAACTCCTCCCCACATTCGCCCTGTTGGCCATAGGTGGGTTTTTGTTCGAAATAGAGATGAAAATAATAAGGTAGTACGGTACAAAGCAAGGCTCGTCGCTCAAGGGTTCACTCAACGACCAGGTGTCGATTTTGAGGAGACTTATTCCCCGGTCATGGATGGAGTTACCTTTAGATACTTGATCTCGATGGCAGTAAACATGGGCTTGAAAATGAAACTAATGGATGTTGTCACTGCTTACCTATATGGTAACTGGGTTTCGAACGTATACATGATGGTCCCAGAAGGTATCCCTGTTCCGAACCGTGATAGAGCAAACAGGGGTCTATACAGTGTTCAACTAAAGGCACTATACGGACTCAGGCAATCTGGTAGAATGTGGTACAATCGCTTTAGCGATTTCCTTCATCAAAAGGGCTACGCGAGCAATAAAGATTGCCCATGTGTTTTCATACGGCGATCCCAAGATGGATTCTGTATAATCTCGGTGTACGTGGACGATTTAAACATAATCGGTACGCCTGAGGATATTGAGGAAGCGAGTTCCTACCTGATGTCGAAATTTGAGATGAAGGATTTGGGTAAAACCAAGTTCTGTCTAGGTCTCCAACTTGAACATTCCCCTGATGGGATTCTAGTGCACTAGTCGGCCTACACCCAGAAGGTGTTGGAAAGATTTGGATTTGATAAGGCATGTCCTTCTAAGACCTCAATGGTCGGGAGATCTTTACAGCCAGACAAGGACCCGTTCAGCCCAAAGGAAGAGGGGGAGGAAACTCTGGGACCAGAGGTTCCTTACCTGAGTGCAGTTGGAGCACTCATGTACCTCGCAAACTGTACACGGCTAGACATTGCGTTCGCCGTCAGTTTGCTTGCGAGGTACAGTTCTGAACCTACCAAAAGACATTGGAAAGGTATCAAGGATGTCTTCCGTTACCTGCAAGGGACCATCTTGGCCTGTTTTATAAAAGGAATCAAGACCTATCTATTATAGGCTATGCCGATGCTGGGTACCTATCGGACCCGCATGATTGCAAATCACAGACTGGATATGTTTTCCTTTGTGGTGGAACTGCGTTTTCCTAGAAATCGTCCAAGCAAACTCTTGTGTCGACTTCCACGAACCATTCGGAAATCATGGCACTATTTGAAGCGTCAAAAGGATGTGTATCGCTTCAGTGGATGATCGGCCACATTAAGCAGACATGTGGGCTGAACACCGTACAAACCCCTACCATCATCTATGAAGATAATGTTGCTTGTGTTGCACAAGTCCAGATGGGTTATGTGAAGAGTAACCTCACAAAGCATATTAGTGCCAAGTTCTTCTATGCACATGAGCTGCAGCAATTGAACGAGGTGAGAGTTTTGCATACTAAGTCCTGTGACAATCTTGCTGATATGTTCACTAAATCATTACCGGCATCAACCTTAGAGAGGTGTGTGCATGGAATCGGTATGATGAGACTTAGAGAGATGCAAGGTTTAGGGGGAGAAACTTCACAAACTCATCGCTAAAATCTCGATTCTGATGATCGAGTACTCAACTTGATGGTTGAGTGGATTGTACTCTTTTTCCCTTGAGTGAGTTTTCCTGATGTTTCTCACACGAGATTTTTCAAGAGGCAATTCGTGCAATACAACAACATATACTGTGTGCTCTTTCTCCATATTTTTTCCCACTGGGTTTTTCGGAGTTTTGAGACATGGATATGCGGATAATTACCCAAGGGGGAGTGTTGGGAAACCGGGCCACCCGGAGGGGTGGAGGCGGCCGCGTGCGTATCGCACGGGCTGGCCCCTCCCGTTTCCCCCACTTTAGGTTAAGTGGGTACTTATCCCTTGACCCCCTACCCCCTATATAAAGCAATGAGGAGCTATCATTATAACACCTGATCATTGATTAATAAAGCTAGTCTCCGCCATACTTCTCTCTGTCATCTACTTTTGCGTGTTCGACTACTTCGTCTATGACGCTCGCCCTCGCTCTGTAACCTCGGACCGGACTCGTCGGCGGAGTTGCAAAACAAGGACATCCCGTTTATGGATATGCTGTTGTACCAAGAGCCAGCAGAAGAACTTCACATAGGAGGGGGCGCGCGATCCCCAAACAAGGATCGCGAACGGTGCACAGACACTGCCAAGTCGAGCCAGTTTGTATTGTACACGGCGCCAGCCGACACCCCTCCTTTGTTGTTGGAGACACGGCAGAGCCGCCGCTCGTCAGCACCGCTTCAAATTGGCTTAGCCTCCAGGTGGGTGGAGAGGTCCGCAAGCTTCCCTCGCCCGACGCTCATCAGGCGAGGCACGAGGAAGTTGGCGGGGCCACACGCACGCACCTCCTGATGGACTGTGACCTTCGTGTCCGTGGCATGGGTGAGTGTTGAGTATAAGAATTATTAGGAAGTATAGGATAGACTAGGATTTGGTCCTGCATTGTCTTGTACTCCAAGCTGGTCTTTGTACTCCTATATATATGCCCACGAGGCTCAAGCAATACAACAACTATTCCACCAATCCTCTCTCCCCCTTCTAACATGGTATCAGCATAACCGATCCAAACCCTAGCCGCCGCCCACCGCTTCCGCCCCGCGGACCGCCCTCGGGGCGGTCGGCCTCCATGACCGCCGTCGGGGGCTGCGCCGCCCGTACCTAGGGTTCGTCCGCCGGCCGTGTTGGCCGGCTTCCCTAGAGAGTCCTTTTCCCGAGCCCTTGCTCCGGGTTTTTTTCGCTTTCTCGCCGGTCGCTTTGATCGGCGTCTACGTTTTGGTTTTCCGGTCAATGTGATTCGGTTTGCGTCACCCGCCGTTGTCGTCGACCCCATGCGCCTCTACTTCGACACCGGTGCGACCGGCCGGCCTCTTCACCTACCTGGTGGCCTCGCGCGAGAGGCGACCCCTCACGGCCGTCGTCCGCACGTCCGCCCGCTAGTCGCCCTGACCAGGCGGCCTTGCGTCATGCGGCGGCCCTTCATGGCCGCCGTTCGTGCGCCGGCCCGCCCGTCGATCTACGTCGGCCGTCACCGTCCTGCTCCGACCGGGACTCCTGCATCACCCAGACCCGACGGCCTCGCGCCATGCTGCGGCCAATCATAGCCGCCCTGCCGCCCGCTGTCGCCGGCCTCATCTCAGATTCCGACACCACCACGCCTGCATCGAGCGGCGTCCCCAACCTCGCGCGCGCGCGGCTTGATCACCTGCTCGCCGCTGCGATCCGCCCCATTACGCCGCGCTACCAACCTAGCCCGTCGGTTGCGCGCACCTCCGCAGGTCCCGTGAAGATTGTCCCCGAGTTCAGCGCGCCCCTTCGTCGATCGAGCAACGGGCTTCCGCTGCGTCGCCCCGTTGGGCCGCAGCACCGTCGCCCCGTGGTTCTCCTCGCTGCTGCATCGACTCATGCGTCGCCGCTGCGTCGCCCCTACGGGCCGTAGTGCCACAATACGTGGTACCAGCCGCCGCCCCGAGGCCATCCCCACGGTTGCACCGACTCGCGCTCCGTCGCTGCACCGCCCCTTCGGGTCGTAGCGCCGCGGCCCGTGGTCCCCGCCACCGCCCCGAGGTCTTCCTGTCGTCGCCTCGACCTGCCCGTCGCCGCTGCGTCGCCCCTTCGGGTCATAGCGCCACGGCCCGCGGTCTACTCCGTCGTCACCGTGCGTTGACCTCCCGTGGATGCGTCGTGCCGTCTCCCTTGGCGCGGGAACGCCACCGTCCGCGCCGGTCTTCGTCACGTTGTCCGGGTTCTTCGCCTACTTCGAGCACCGCCGCCGCACTCCTAACCTAGTCGTCGCTGCCGCCGCCGTCAGGCCGCCGTCGCCGCTCTTCATTGGCCGCCACCGCCGCTACCTCCGCAGCCACCGCCGCCGCCCGTCCACCCCCTTCGTCTTCGTCCAAGCACCAGCCCATCGCCAGCGTCGCCGTCATCTACCCCGACCACTTCGTCTACTCCGACCACCGTTCGTGACATCAGCCCTGCGTCGATGGACGCCGCAATTGTCGTTGAGGTCTTCTCTGCTGGCCTCTCCGACTTCTTCGACATGGCGTATAGCTCGTGCGGGTCGCAGTCTACGCATGCGCGGTGCTGGCAACACCGCCGCGTGCCTTCGTCCATGATGTGTCCCCGGGCCTGGCAAGCCTAGTGCGGCGCTTCGTCAACTTTGTCCTCGTCCGTCTACGCATGCCCGGTGCTGGCAACACCGACACGTGCCTTCGTCTACAATGTGTCCCCGGGGTTGGCAACCCCGGGGCGACGCGTCGTCAACATCATCTATTTCCTGGCGCACCACTACTTTGACACCACTACGCCCATGACTAACTCGACGCCTCCTTGCGTCCGTGGCTCCACGACAACTTCCTCGACACCGGCTTCCCCAACTCGACATCGACCACGGCATTCTTCGCACGGCTACCTCCACCACCCGCGCTCTCGGCTACATCGACAAACGACACAAAGGGCTACCGCCTGCTTGAGCAACCTCGTCGGTTTCCACTCCAACCATGACTCCGTGATGCATCGACCGTTACGATTGTGTGTGTGGGGGGGGGAGGGGTTGTCCGTTGGCTTGCCTTCGGATTCTTCTCCAGCCTCACTGTCTGCGTCGCTACTGTTGTGACTGCGGGGGGGATGTTGAGTATAAGGATTATTAGGAAGTATAGGATAGACTAGGATTTGGTCCTGCCTTGTATTGTACTCCAAGTTGGTCTTTGTACTCCTATATATATGCCCACGGGGCTTAAAGCGATACAACAATTATTCCACCAATCCTCCCTCTTCCTTCTAACAGTGAGCAGGCCAGGGAGGGAAATGCCGTGGCGACGACTCCGCAGGGGAGCCAGGAGTCCCACCAGAGGGAGCAGGTGCGCCCATCGCCGATGTCCAACAAGGAGAGGGATCGGTAGGGCGGGAGCAACTTGCTGAGCGCGTCCTGGTGATCGCCCAGGAAGCAAGCCACCTTGGGAGGCACCATCCTTGCAAGGTTCCTTCGCCGGCAGGAGAGGCGTAGCGGATTCCACCAAGTCATCAGTAGCCTCGTGGCTCCAGCCGCGAGGCCTGCGCCCGTCACGTGTGTGATGCCCTGCTGTCAAGATAAGGGTAGCAGGGTACGGCGGAGACCATTTACCCCTTCAGTGTTAAGAGAGAAACAGTGTATGTCTCCCTCCAAAGCAAGTCCCAAAGCTTTCCACTTGGGTGTATGAAGACCAAGACAGCTCGGTATCCACGACATGAGTCGTCGCGGACCCCACACTTACATCAGGATAACGCCTTTAGCAAGCGAAGACCACCTTTGGCCAGGATAAGCCTGAGCCCTTGTCCCCCTTTCCTGCTCATATTTTTAGGGAAGAGGACCAAGGCACTATAAGAAGGGCGAGACAGCCATTGTAGAGAAGGATCTTCTTCTTCCTCACCTCACCTTGTAGCTCCAAGCGCACTGTTGCCCACAAGCAATCCCAGCCAAGCAGGAGTAGGGTTTTCCACCACCATGGTGGCCCGAACCTGGGTAATTCATGTGTCCTTGTCGTGCTCTGTGTTAGCGTGCGCCTCCCGAGCCTTCTTCGCCATCCACGTCTGGTCGCGTAGGCCATGAACCAGAGCCCCAGAGTTCGAACCTAAAATCTCTCAGCAAGTCCGTGGACACGGCTCCCCGGACTCCGACACCATCGGCGTCTTTTTGTATTATTGTTCCACTATTGCTCTATTTCTTCAAGCCAACACAGTTGATCTTCCTCATCCGTCGCAAGGGATGATGCCGAACTCGTCTGTTGTTGATTCTTTTGATGCAAGCTGCTGGATTGCACGGCCGAGCAGCCGAGTGGTCAAAATGCATGATTCTATCCCTCACCATGATTGTTATCGTATTAGGCAAGTTCTTATGCATTCTTATCCGGTAGCTTTGGATATCATATTACTTTCAGATGTTTGTATTGTTACATAATATATTAATAAACATTTTTCCAGTGGCATATCTACAGTTATCTTCAAAGGTGTCTGTTGGGTTGGCATGGATCGAGACTGGGATTTGTCGCTCCGTATGACGGAGAGGTATCTCTGGGCCGTCTCGGTAATACAGCATCACAAGAAGCTTGCAAGCAAAGTGACTAAGGAGTTAGTTACAGGATGATGCATTATTGAATGAGTAAAGAGACTTGCCGATGACGAGATTGAACTAGATATGGAGATACCGACGATCGAATCTCGGGCAAGTAACATACTGACGGACAAAGGGAACTACGTATATTGTCATAAAGGTTCGACCGATAAAGATCTTTGTAGAATATGTAGAAACCAATATGGGCATCCAGGTCCCGCTATTGGTTATTGATTGGAGAAGTGTCTCGGTCATGTCTACATCATTCTCAAACCCATAGGGTCCGCACGCTTAACGTTCGTTAACGATATAGTATTTTATGAGTTATGTATGTTGGTGACCGAATGTTGTTCGGAGTCCCGGATGAGATCACGAACATGACGAGGAGCTCCGGAATGGTCCGTGGGGTAAAATTTGATATATAGGATGATATGGTTGGGCCTACGGGGTAAGGCCTACGGGGCTTTAGGTCGTGCAAAAGGAAGACGGCGAGGCCCATGGCGTCTGGGCCAGACGGCGAGGACTGTGGCATCTGGTCTTGGAAGTCCGAGAAGGACTCTTCCTTGAGGGGTAAACCGACTTTGAGGAGGTTATTTCTCCAAGGAACGACCCCAGGGCTCAACATATAAATAGAGGGGCAGGGCTAGCACCCGGAACACATCAAGATTCATCAAGTCGTGTGCCGACAACCCCGTCCCCTCTAGTTTGTCCTCCGTCATAGTTTCCGTTGTGCTTGGCAAAGCCCTACAGAGATTGTTCTTCACCACCACCATCCCCACGCTGTCGTGCTGCCGAAACTTATCTACTACTTCACCCCTCTTGTTGGATCAAGAAGGCGAGGACATCATCGAGCTGAACGCGAAGATGTTGTACGTTTGATACTTGATCATGACAGATCATGAAGGTGTACGACTACATCAACTGCGTTGATAAACGCTTCCGCTTAACGATCTTCAAGGGTACAAAGATGCTCTTCCCTCTCGTAGCTATGCATCTTCCACAAAGATGTTCTTCCCTCTCGTAGCTATGCATCTTCATAAATAGATCTTGCATGTGTGTAAATTTTGTTTTGTTTTTCATGCAATGTTCCCCAACAATACATGTGTGCATGATTGCACTAGTTTAAATGAAAAAAAAGATTGCACTACGTTTTAAAAACCAATGATTTGTACAAACTTCTACAGATAATTGAGTGTTGAATGAACCATAACCCGTGCAAAATATGAACACGGTGTTTTATTACTATTCAAGGTTTCTCGAAATAGGCAAAAAAACAACATGTAATACGTGAGAAAATAATATGAAAAAGGAGTAACATGAATTTATCTTTGCTGCATTATCTGTGTAGGCACGTAACAATGGGCCTTCTAAATAAACATGTTTGGCACATGCACCGTTGGGCCCGGAATGTGTCCATGTTTATATCTACTCGATGACTCTGCTTTACACAGGCCGAGTTGACCTGCCTCTCTGCCCATGGAAAGAAATCCCTATTTTATTGGTGACGGCTCTCTTTGCACTGGAGTGTTATCCACCGCATTTATTTGCTTGGCGACTTCTTTTCCCTCTTCACTTCATCTATTGAACTGTAGTTTGCTTTTCCATAGAAAAAGAATTGCCATATACTACAGCCCTCTGTAAAAAAATATATACTGCAGTTCTACATAGAGAAATTGTCAGATACAGTACTACTATGCTGTAGTATCTGATATTAGGGCTAAAAGGTGCGGATCTTTGAGCAGATCAGATGGCAATTTCTTGATCAGAGCTATCTATATAATCGACACGAATACCACAAATTAAAGCTACAGAGGAGCTCCCTTATACCAAAGCAGTTTGCTACTCTGAATGGGCTGCCTGAATGAATATCGCGATATATGCAGAAACTATTAAACTCGGCAAACAGCTTACAAAGTAAAGACTGTTAACTTGCACACCAATTTACTGATACCATAAAAGGTTTTATATATAGGACTGTGCTAACGTCCAGTCATCTGGACGTTAAGCAACAGATCCGCATGATCCCTTCGATGGCTCCCGCTTCTCTCGTTCTCCTCCTGATCGAAGCAACAAGTGTGAATAATCACACATGCATGCGAGTTTACTAGCTAGCTAATCCTGAGAAAATCGCATGCAACTAGCAATGATTAATAATTCTATGCATGCATGCATACTAAAAGACAAAACAGATGATGTTAGCAAAGATTCTCCATATTTTGAAACTTCAAAATGTTTTGTAGCTCAAACCATTGGTCCAATTGAAAAACCGTTTTCACATAAAAGATTCGTCGCGACGAGACCTCCAAAACTAGATCCCATGTTGGTATGTTTCGATGACTTTTTTTTCGAATGAAAAGTTATCAGACTTAGGCTAAATGAGTTATCACCTATGTGGTACCGAAACTGCTATGTAGACGATGGATGTATGCACGACACTGGGACGATTGGCAGTCCAACCGCTGATATGCGCTGGATAGCATCCATGAACGGCTTGAGATGTGCTGTCGTGCACAAGTCGTCCGCACGACGTCGTGTGTATAGCAGCGCTGATGTGGTACTCCAGTTACCATTAGGTTTACATGAAAATTACCGGGGCATAAAAATGGCTCCTCCAACATTCTCTTCACATGCAAAAATAGTGGAGCACAGAAAACCTGATGTCATTGTAAATTCTCGCTATTTCAAAGATGTAAAATGTTTTATTGCAAACTGTCGGTTTTATTGAAAAATCATTTTCACATAAAAAAATCCATCACGATGAGAACTTCAAAACTAGATCTCATGTTGACATGTTTTGATCACTTTTTTGGTGAAAAGTTACTGTAAAGTTATCAGTTATGTTGTATGTATATTAACATGTTATTTATACAGAAGTGGCCGGAGATGTGTTTTAAACGACTTCTTTCCCCTGGGTCAAATTTACAGTGGTATTTATATCTAAGTTATCAGCTTCGGATGCATGCATTACCGTGCTACTTGCACATAAGTAATTGGGGTATGTTTCGATAACTTTTTATTAGGGTCTAAAGTTACCGCGTTGTTTATACCTAAGTTATCAGGTCTATGATGTGTGAGTTACCATGATATTGACAAAAAAGTTAAAGGAGGTATATTTCGTCAACAACCCTCCCCCACTACTCACCACCATCGCCAAAGTTATCAGGACTGAGGCGCATAAGTTACCAACTCTACGATGTGTGAGTTATCATGTTATTCACACAAAAAGTTACCAAGGGCATATTTCATCAACCACCCTCCGCCCACCCAGTCACCAGATTTACCAAAGACTGGGGTACATTAGTTATCAGGTCTACGAGGTGTGAGTTACCGTGCTATTGATATAATAGTTATCAGGGGTATATTTCATCACCCCTCCCTCGGGAAAAGTACTAGGACCGGGGTGCATAAATTATCGGGTCTCCAATGTGTGAGTTACCATGCTATTCACACGAATGTTACCAGGGGATAC
>NC_041381.1:49867132-49870184 GCF_002162155.2 Triticum dicoccoides | reverse complement strand
TATCATGATACTGACAAAAAAAAGTTACCGGAGGTATATTGCATCAACATCCTTTCCCCACCCCTCACCATCGTCGCCAAGGTTACCAGGACTGGGCAAAATAAGTTATCAGGTCTGCGATATGTGAGTTATCATGTTATTCACACAAAAAGTTACCAAGCGTATATTTCATCAACCACCCTCCCCCCATCCAGTCACCAAATTTACGAAAAGACTGGGGTGCATTAGTTATCAAGTCTACGAGGTGTGAGTTACCATGTTATTCACACAAAAGTTATCGGGGGTATACTTCATCACTCCTCCCTCACAAAAATACCAGGACCGGGGTGCATAAGTTATCAGGTCTCCGATGTGTGAGTTACCATGCTATTCACAGGAAAGTTACCGGGGGATACTTGATCAACCCCCCCCCCCCCAATGCCAAATTTATCAGGACCGGGGTACATAAATTATTAGGTCTGTGATGTGTGAGTTATCAGGGTGTTTGTGTGCAAGTTATCAGGTCCGTGGTGCATTAATGACCATGTTATTCACACAACATTATTGGGAGATGTTTCGACAAGAAAAATCAGGCCAAAAGAATCACATTAGTGGGGGAATCATTGACCTGACCACTAATTTTTAATGTTCAAACTCGTATTAACCAAGAACAAGTATCATGTAAATTTGTTTAAAAAACAGCAAGTCTGAAGCGGGGCTAGTGGTTTGTGTCGTAGAAATTACTACTTGAGGTACATGGTTCGATTCCTATCCAGCACAGGAAGCCATCATTTTTTTTTGAAACATGGGCAAGGATGCGATCGGTAAATTTTTCTCTTAATTTAGGAACATGGGCCGATGGGATGTGATCATGTGAGGAAAAAAAGTAGAGGGAACGGGCCTACGTCGGGGAAAAAAAGTAAAAGAGAACGGGCCAGCCTCGAGAGAGACGTGGGTTGTGCGGGCGATCCGGATGGGGTCCTCGGGGTCGTGCGATCCACAACGAGCAACAATCAAGTTGTAGGGATCTCGTGCTAACTTTCAGTCGAGCTTTAGGAATTGACGCAAGTACTACACCACACAACAATTTATCACAACAAGCAGCTTAGTCCATGTGGTTCATGTCCCTCGTCACAATTCTTGAGTCTGGAGTTTGACTCCAGCTCCCAGCAAAATTTTTGGGAATTAGCACAACTTTCATTTTTGATGCTACGAGGTTTAAAAAGTTTACACTCTTATGATTTCCAACTTGGACAACTAACATGTTGTAGCTCGTTGGTCAAAGGGAGTGTGCTGGGGCTGTGCGACCTGGGTTCGATCCCATGCTTTATTTTTCTTCCTTCGCTCTAGCAATCAGCCAATAGAAAAAAAATATCTAGCTATCCATGCAGTGCGGGAAGTCGAACGTGGATTGTTCGTTGCAGATCGTGCATCTGCGAAGCGTGCATGCCTGACGCAAACCAACAGTCGACTGGTCGTTAGATTTCCCCTTATATATATACTAGCTCTCCTCTTCTTGTGCAGCCACAGGACGAAGAAAACCAACAAAACATATCCCTCTACTAAGGCTGCGATCTATTGGTGGACGCGGCACACGGCGCGCGGCGGGCGAGTGAGCTTCGTACAAGACCCGCAAGCCTGAGATAGGATAGATCGATGGCAGCTGACGAGCTTCCACCGACATTACTGCATCAATCAACAGCCATGGTCAGACAAACATGCAACGGTAATACTCCCATCAGACACTTCGCTTTACTTTCTAATAAAGGAAACCAGTTTTTGCGCAAATGAAGAAACTCCTGAGCCGTTTCAAGTCTTCAACTGATTCCCCTGCGACACCCAAATAGTCACCTGGCTTTTGTGCTCTGAGACGTCTTCAAGGACTTCATAGCTTCCCTAAATATTATTGGAAGGAGAAGTATCAGATACTATTTGGAATGGCATGGTTGTCTGGCATTTGTAATTCTTTAGGCGCCATTGCACGACAGTATATGCTGATAATGAATATGACATGCGTGCCTCTTTCTAAATATCAGCAAAAATACTACTCAAGGGCAGATTACGGAGTTACTACTATAAGTCGGAGTAGGTTGGTGTATGGCAATAGATGGCGTTGGCATTGATAATAACAGTACAAAGTGGCATTCCAAAATCCTAACAAACGCAAAACAGAACGGAGCTATAGTCAATATCTTCACGAGTTCTCGACAGTCTCATGACAAAGGCACATGCATAGTACTTGCAGTATAGGCAAGTGTTCAACATACATAACTAACACTGTTCTTGAGATGTGCTGAAACACAGCCGGCCAGCCAGCCGCCAATGCAAGGTCATCATCAAAAGGCATTAGTGTAACCAAAGAGGCAGATGGATTTACCGTAATGCATCCTCGATGTCAGTGTCCACTGGGTCCAATTTGAGTCCATCCAAGAACCGTTCACTTGCGCCCTCGTAGTCCTGACGATAAACACAAAAAGTGAACGATCATAAACAATTTGCAATGCCAAGAGAAAAACAGCCAGCCATATCCTCTATGTAACCTTCAGTAGCATCAGAGCGTCACCCTGCTGGCGACAAGCTTTTGGCCAGTGAGGCCGCATTTTTCTGCATTTATTAGCATCTAGCAAAGCCTTTCTTCCGTCGCCCATGTGAAGCCAACAAAGGCTCCTGTCTGAGAACAAGACTGCGTCATCAGGATCAAGCTGCATTGCCTACATCACACAAGACAAATTAACAGTTCAGCTTACTAAGTTTCTTTTAACTCACACTGAATTAGTTAACTGGATAAAAAAACAGTTAGGAAGCTGTCAACACTCAAACAAGAAATCTACACATTTTTTATTCATACTAGCCTACATAAAATACAAATTAGCAAGTCTACAAAAGCCAGCCTAACATACATTTACTAAATATATAGCACAATGTTAAAGTACACTCATTTATTCTATTCTAGTCCTAACAAGAAATCTGCACATAGCTGCAGAGTAACTTTTGAACTAAATAACTTACATTAAAAAGCTTGCTTTTCCATTATCCCACTCGTTCATTATAGTCATCCCTGTGTTTTTTTTCT
>NC_041381.1:49851867-49866946 GCF_002162155.2 Triticum dicoccoides | reverse complement strand
AATAAAATAGGTCCTCCCTGTGTTAGCGAAAGCAAGGAAGCAACTCCAAAACAAAAAATATTGTTGTCTGCCAAAAAAGTGGTCAAGACACAGAATCCTAATCACATCCTCAAACATATTGCATTACTCATCAAGGTGACACTATTTTTTCCTGTTTATACCTGAGCAGAAGTACCAAGAATATCTCATGGTCCATATCCATTATCACAGAATGAGTACTTTGCACCACGAAATTGAGAGGATACATGACCAAAGCAACAAAAAGAAAGACACAGCATACTATCAGCTGAACCCTATTCTGAACAAATCCTAAGTTATTGGAAATAACAAAGCCAGCTAGAGCCTATGCCCTGGACCATTTCAGTAGGAACCTTCCCATGACTCAAAGTTTTTGATAAACGACACCCAGCTCCATGTGGAGCTCCAGGTATTCTGGTATATTCTTGCCCAAAAGTATTACGTCGGACTGTGCATTCAACAACTAATGCAAAACAAGGATAAAATTCTTTTGAAATCATATATGAAGTTTTGAACCTTAAATATTTTCAACAGAGCTTTGCAAGAAACCAAGGTTTTTGAGTCGCCTAGCCAAGTCGAGTCGCCATGCCTCCGACTAGTGGCTCGCTGCGATTAGTCGGCGACTCGTCGTGATTAATCGCCCCAAGTCGCCCCAGGTGTTAAGAGGAGGAGGAGGAGGAGGGGGGGGAAGAGGAGGAGGATGAGGGGGAAGAGGTGTTGTTGCAGGCGGAGGAGGGGGAAGGCAGCTGCTTGGAGGATACTTCAGCTCGGAGAAGGCAGGAGCAGCTCGTAGGAGCAATGGAGGCGGCGATTCTGATGTGGGATGGGAGCACGCGTCTTGCTCCTCCTCTGTTTCGTGCTAGAGAGCTGGCCCAATAGGCCCATTATGTAACCCTAGCTTCCAAATAAAATTCAAACCGTCCATATGCTCTAATCTGGACCGTGCATCTGCTCTCCCATGTGCCTTTCTCCTTCGTATCTTCCGTGCTTCTCCTCGTACAGGCGACGCACTCCCAGCTTCGTGTCCTCCTTCTCCGCCTCCAACTCTGGCCTCCTCACCTTCCCAGTCTTCCCTCCCTTGGCCTTGCTGAAGCAAGCCACCCTGCTTTGAGGTCCTAGTCGCCCGACTAGTCGTCGACTAATCGTCGACTAGCCTACCAGCCGCGTGACTCGCTCCTCAAGCCAAGTCGCCTGCGCAAGCCAACCTCGCTCCAACGACTCGGCGATTAGTCGACGATTAGCTGGCGACTCAAAAACCTTGCAAGAAACTATAAATTATAATGCATGCAACATAAACTGAAATGCTGGAAAGCTAAACAAAGCAAGAAATATATGGTGCTTTAATATACTCGACTGTACAATTTTGCTACGACAACATAATCTTCCTTCTTTAAAGAGATATTCCCTAGTGATATAAGCTCTGATGCCACGATTTCCCGTTTAAGCATGGGCTCCTCCTGAACCTACAGAACATCAATTAAATCAATTCTATGCAGGATACATGTGATACATTATATCTGACAAAACAACCTTAATGTTTGCTGTAAATATATGGAGGAAAAAGGATTTTATTACATAAGCGTATCTTTTCTCAAATTTCTATGACTGCACAAGCATAATATTTTGAGTACTCGTGATAATCTCCTAGCATCCATGCTCAGTATTGTAAGTACAAAAATTACCACCAAAATTGTCATAAACTGGTACAATGTTTAGGTAACTATTAATATCAACATGGCACATATGCAGATGTCCTCCCCAGCCGCAATGCTCCACAAGTTTTTTCAGAAAGAAATGGTTACGGAAGTGTCCAGTACAGCATACCACAGCTGCAGCCAGTATGAAAAACAAATGCCAGAAAAGGAAGTACAAAAAAAATTCAGTATGGAAAATAAACAAAGAAAATGGGTACCCAACAAAATTAAATTCATGGACTTGACAAAGCTCAGATGAATGTACAACACCTTAACTAGGAGCTTGATACATTCTGTTGAGTTAGCATCTCTAGCAGCCATAAGAGATGTCACACCATTTACCATCTTGTTGTACTGGAGAAATATTAAGATATCAGCTCCAATGGTCAATACATAGAACTAAACTGATGAGGCAAGCTTTCAGCAAAGAAAATTGATTCAGTACACCCATAGTAAAATCAGTGAGAAGGTTAATTTTATCAAGATAATGCCACAGTAAAATCCGTCTTCTTCTTAAAGATCCATTTGTTTTCTATCGCTCGCCGATCATCAGGCAAGTCAGTCAAAGTCCATACTTTGTTTTCATACATGGATTCTATCTCGGATTGCATGGCTTCTAGCTATTTGTTGGAATCTGGGCCCGCCATCGCTTCTTCATAGTTCGAACGTTCATTGTTGTTTGACAACATGATTTCCAGGACAGGGTTGCCATACCACTCTGGTGTGGAACATGTCCTTGTGGACCTACGAAGTTCAGTAGCAACTTGATCAGAAGTACCTTGATCATCATCATTAATTTCCTCTCCAGTCGATGTAGGCACCACAGGAACGTTTTCCTGAGCTGCACTACTTTCCGGTTCAAGAGGTAGTACTTCATCGAGTTGTACTTTCCTCCCACTTACTCCTTTCGAGAGAAACTCTTTTTCCAGAAAGGATCCGTTCTTGGCAACAAAGATCTTGCCTTCGGATCTAAGGTAGAAGGTATACCCAATGGTTTCCTTAGGGTATCCTATGAAGACGCATTTTTCCGACTTGGGTTCGAGCTTTTCAGGTTGAAGTTTCTTGACATAAGCATCGCATCCCCAAACTTTTAGAAACGACAGCTTAGGTTTCTTTCCAAACCACAATTCATACCGTGTCGTCTCAACGGATTTATACGGTGCCCTATTTAAAGTGAATGTAGCTGTCTCTAGAGCGTATCCCCAAAATGATAGAGGTAAATCGGTAAGAGACATCATAGATCGCACCATATCCAATAGAGTGTGATTACGACGTTCGGACACACCGTTACGCTGAGGTGTTCCAGGCGGCGTGAGTTGTGAAACGATTCCACATTTCCTTAAGTGTGTACCAAATTCATGACTTAAATATTCTCCTCCACGATCTGATCGTAGGAACTTTATCTTTCGGTCACGTTGATTCTCTACCTCATTCTGAAATTCCTTGAACTTTTCAAAGGTCTCAGACTTGTGTTTCATCAAGTAGACATACCCATATCTACTCAAGTCATCAGTGAGAGTGAGAACATAACGATATCCTCCGCGAGCCTCAACGCTCATTGGACCGCACACATCGGTATGTATGATTTCCAATAAGTTGGTTGCTCGCTCATTGTTCCGGAGAACGGAGTCTTGGTCATTTTACCCATGAGGCATGGTTCGCACGTGTCAAATAATTCATAATCGAGAGACTCTAAAAGTTCATCAGTATGGAGCTTCTTCATGCGCTTGACACATATGTGACGAAGGCGGCAGTGCCACAAGTATGTGGGACTATCGTTATCAACTTTACATCTTTTGGTATTCACACTATGAATATGTGTAACATTACATTCGAGATTCATTAAGAATAAACCATTGACCATTGGGGCATGACCATAAAACATATCTCTCATATAAATAGAACAACTATTATTCTCGGATTTAAATTAGTAGCCATCTCGCATCAAACAAGATCCAGATACAATGTTCATACTCAAACTTGGCACTAAATAACAATTATTGAGGTTTAAAACTAATCCCGTGGGTAAATGTAGAGGTAGCGTGCCGACGGCGATCACATCGACCTTGGAACCATTCCCGACGCGCATCGTCACCTCGTCCTTTGCCAGTCTCCGCTTATTCCGCGGCTCCTGCTGTGAGTTACAAATGTGAGCAACGACACCGGTATCAAATACCCAGGAGTTACTATGAGTAATGGTAAGGTACACATCAATTACATGTATATCAAATATACCTTTAGTGTTGCCGGCCTTCTTGTCCGCTAAGTATTTGGGGCAGTTCCGCTTCCAGTGACCCTTCCCCTTGCAATAAAAGCACTCAGTCTCAGGCTTGGGTCCATTCTTTGACTTCTTCCCGGCAACTGGCTTACCGGGCGCGGCAACATCTTTGCCGTCCTTCTTGAAGTTCTTCTTACCCTTGCCCTTCTTGAACTTAGTGGTCTTATTGACCATCAACACTTGATGTTCTTTCTTGATTTCAACCTCTGCTGACTTCAGCATTGAGAATACTTCAGGAATGGCCTTCACCATCCCCTGCATATTGTAGTTCAACACAAAGCTCTTGTAGCTCGGTGGGAGCGACTGAAGGATTCTGTCAATGACCGCCTCGTCCGGGAGGTTGATCTCCAGCTGGGACATGCGGTTGTGCAACCCAGACATTTTGAGTATGTGCTCACTGGCAGAACTGTTTTCCTCGATCTTACAACTATAGAACTTGTCGGAGACTTCATATCTCTTGACCCGGGCATGAGCTTGGAAAACTATTTTCAGCTCCTCGAACATCTCATATGCTCTGTGTTTCTCAAAACGCTTTTGGAGCCTCAGTTCTAAGCTGTAAAGCATGCCGCACTGAACGAGGGAGTAATCATCAGCACGTGATTGCCAAGTGTTCATAACGTCTTGGTTCTCTGGGATGGGTGCTTCACCTAGCGGTGCATCTAGGACATAATCTTACTTGGCTGCTATGAGGATGATCCTCAGGTTCCGGATCCAGTCCGAATAGTTGCTGTCATCATCTTTCAGCTTGGTTTTCTCTAGGAACGCGTTGAAGTTCATGTTGACATGAGCGTTGGCCATTTGATCTACAAGACATATTTTGCAAAAAATTTAGACTAAGTTCATGATAATTAAGTTCATCTAATCAAATTATTTAATGAACTCCCACTCAGATTAGACATCCCTCTAGTCATCTAAGTGTTACACGATCCGAGTCGACTAGGCCGTGTCCGATCATCACTTGAGACGGACTAGTCATCATCGGTGAACATCTCCATGTTGATCGTATCTTCCATACGACTCATGTTCGACCTTTCGGTCTCTGTGTTCCGAGGCCATGTCTGTACATGTTAGGCTCGTCAAGTTAACCCTAAGTGTTCTGCATGTGTAAATTTGTCTTACACCCGTTGTATGTGAACGTAAGGATCTATCACACCCGATCATCATGTGGTGCTTCGAAACGACGAACTTTAGCAACGGTGCACAGTTAGGGGGAACACTTTCTTGAAATTATTATAAGGGATCATCTTATTTACTACCGCCGTTCTAAGTAAACAAGATGCATAAAACATAATAAACATCACATGCAATTACATAGTAGTGACATGATATGGCCAATATCATATAGCTCCTTCGATCTCCATCTTCGGGGCTCCATGATCATCTTCGTCACCGGCATGACACCATGATCTCCATCATTGTGTATTCATGAAGTTGTCACGCCAACGACTACTTCTACTTCTATGGCTAACGCGTTTAGCAATAAAGTAAAGTAATTTACATGGCGTTCTTCAATGACACGCGGGTCATACAAAAATAAAGACAACTCCTATGGCTCCTGCCGGTTGTCATACTCATCGACATGCAAGTCGTGATTTCTATTACAAGAACATGATCTCATACATCACAATATATCATTCATCATTCATCACAACTTCTGGCCATATCACATCACATGACAATTGCTGCAAAAACAAGTTAGACGTCCTCTAATTGTTGTTGCATCTTTTACGTGGCTGCAATTGGGTTCTAGCAAGAACGTTTTCTTACCTACGAATAACCACAACGTGATTTTGTCAACTTCTATTTACCCTTCATAAGGACCCTTTTCATCTAATCCGCTCCAACTAAAGTAGGAGAGACAGACACCCGCTAGCCACCTTATGCAACTAGTGCATGTCAGTCGGTGGAACCTGTCTCACGTAAGCGTACGTGTAAGGTCGGTCCGGGCCGCTTCATCCCACAATACCGCTGAAGCAAGAAAAGACTAGTAGCGGCAAGCAAGTTGACAAGATCTACGCCCACAACAAAATTGTGTTCTACTCGTGCAATAGAGAACTACGCATAGACCTGGCTCATGATGCCACTGTTGGGGAACGTTGCAGAAAATAAAAATTTTCCTACGGTTTCACCAAGATCCATCTATGAGTTCATCTAAGCAACGAGTGAAAGGAGAGATGCATCTACATACCACTTTGTAGATCGCGAGCGGAAGCGTTCAAAAGAACGGGGTTGAGGTAGTCGTTCTCGTCGTGATCCTATCACCGGAGATCCTAGCGCCGAACGGACGGCACCTTCGCGTTCAACACACGTACGGTCAGCGTGACGTCTCCTCCGTCTTGATCCAGCAAGGGGGAAGGAGAGGTTGATGATCCAGCAGCACAACGGCGTGGTGGTGGATGCAGCAGAACTCCGGCAGGGCTTCGCCAAGCTGCTAAGGGAGGAGGACGAGGTGTAGCAGGGGGAGGGAGGCACCAAGAATTAGGTGCGGCTGCCCTCCCCCCTGCCCTCCTTTATATAGGCCCCCAGGGGGGCGCCGGCCCTGGGAGATGCAATCTCCCAAGGGGGGCGGCGGCCAAGGGGGGTGGAGTGCCCCCCAAGGCAAGTGGTGCGCCCCCCCACCTAGGGTTTCCAACCTAGGCGCAGGGGGGAGCCAAGGGGGGGTGCACCAGCCCACTAGGGGCTGGTTCCCCTCCCACTTCAGCGCACGGGGCCCTCCGAGATAGGTGGCCCCACCCGGTGGACCCCCGGGACCCTTCCGGTGGTCCCGGTACAATACCTGGTGACCCCGAAACTTTCCCGATGGCCGAAACAGCACTTCCTATATAGTTTTCTTTACCTCGGGACCATTCTGGAACTCCTCGTGACGTCCGGGATCTCATCCGGGACTCCGAACAACATTTGGTTTGCTGCATACTCATATTCATACAACCCTAGTGTCACCGAACCTTAAGTGTGTAGACCCTACGGGTTCGGGAGACATGCAGACATGAACGAGACAGCTCTTCGGTCAATAACCAACAGCGGGGTCTGGATACCCATGTTGGCTCCCAAATACTCCTCGATGATCTCATCGGATGAACCACGATGTCGAGGGTTCAAGCAACCCCGTATACTATTCCCTTTGTCAGACGGTATGTTACTTGCCCGAGACTCGATCGTCGGTATCCCAATACCTCGTTCAGTCTCGTTACCGGCAAGTCACTTTACTCGTACCGTAATGCATGATCCCATGACCAGACACTTGGTCACTTTGAGCTCATTATGATGATGCACTACCGAGTGGGCCCAGTGATACCTCTCCGTAACACGGAGTGACAAATCCCAGTCTCGATCCGTGTCAACCCAACAGACACTTTCGGAGATATCTGTAGTGCACCTTTATAGTCACCCAGTTACGTTGTGACGTTTGGTACACCCAAAGCACTCCTACGGTATCCGGGAGTTACACGATCTCATGGTCTAAGGAAGAGATACTTGACATTGGAAAAGCTCTAGCAAAACGAACTACACGATCTTGTGCTATGCTTAGGAATGGGTCTTGTCCATCACATCATTCTCCTAATGATGTGATCCCGTTGTCAACGACATCTAATGTGCATAGTCAGGAAACCATGACTATCTGTTGACCAACGAGCTAGTCAACTAGAGGCTTACTAGGGACATATTGTGGTCTATGTATTCACACGTGTATTACGATTTCCGGATAATACAATTATAGCATGAATAAAAGACAATTATCATGAACAAGGAAATATAATAATAATCCTTTTATTATTGCCTCTAGGGCATATTTCCAACAGTCGGGCCACATGTACCGACAACAATAAGTCGTATGGTGACTTACTGACTTTTACACAATGTATGTTGCATTTTGCATTTCGATTCAGAAGTGAGATTCCATCGGGAATCAACCATATATGTCTGAATCTAGTGATCCACATGGATATGTAATCACTACATCTATCAACTGCAGAGGTAGATGATTTTGTACTGCCAATGATATAAGTTATCGAAAAGAAATTCCACCTCTAGAGAATAATTGGGTATCTGCGTGAACCCTTGTGCTACAATACTTGCTCTTTGTTTCACCACCTCGTTATCCTCAATTCTGTTTCCAGAAGAAAACTAGTGTAGGTGTTGCTTATGCATACCTTTCCATTTGTGAGCAAGATCATTTCTACCTAGATTATACCCTTTGTTTGAGTTCAGTCCGAGTGTTGTTCACACTTTGCCATGGCCATGGTCTTTGGATCTGAATCACTTGAAAGGTTTTTTCAATCTAGTTGAGAAATGTATGTCGACAATTGTAGACTTCCGGTTATATGTTTCTCCAGAATCTATATATCAATATATAGTTGATGGAAATATCGTTACCCATGGTGACTGCTCGCGATTTCCCAATGCGATTGAGTCGGGTATTCCAATGTCCCTGTCATTGTGTGCACTGTGACATGGGTTGGTGGAGGTTTCCCGTCCACTGGGTGTATGCTACCCATCAGGTGTTTGTCAACGTGAAGTTGACTTGCATTTACTAATTCACAGGCCTTGATATCCTTGCTTGCGAGAAGCTGAATCCTGATGTACTTCTGCCATACATCTCCCCCCGTTGCTTTGAACGGGAAGTGGAGTGGATTTTGTTGGTACCTCCACTCTTTCAGGCGTACTTTTGCAAGATTGTAGGATTCTGTGACACCTTTATAGTCCGTAAATGAATCTGGCAGGTTATTTGCAATGTGTTGCAAATCTTGTGAACGCATGGTTCAGGTCTTTGAGTACGTGGATTTGAGGCAGAAATGTGTTGAACATTCCACTAATTTCCTGGCATTTGTATGGTACTTGAAATCTCCCCCTAATGCTTGGAAACATTCCTCATTGAATCAGCATACTGGCCTTGAATAACTCCCCATGTGAGGGGCTTGAGGTATTGACGGCAATACAGTTATTCCTCACATAGATCCCAACTATATGTTGAGGGGCCAATGATGTATGTCGGGTGGTGATATCGGTATGCAACTGAATTACCGCAGATAGGAAATACTTGGTAGATTTCCACGTATCAAAGACAGAGGGGAATAATATTATGCAGTTTGGTCATGAGCGTGTAAAACTACATGACTCCAACGTAAAGTTGGTAGGTTGCAGTTCCAAAATAAAGATAATGCAATGAGCTTAACTCTTTGGATATGATTCTACCAAACCATTTTAAGTCTAGACATTAGGACAAATTGCTAAACTTCAATCCAAAGGCCATAGAGAATGCCTTCAAGGAGAATTCTGCAATGTTATCCATTCGATTTGCTTGAAATCGATGTCAGATAATGAGCCAATGGTTTCGTGTGAATAAAGCACACACTTAAGACCATCATGTAGATATGTCTTTTAGAACCATGTAATACCTGAATAGTCTACTCAATGGCTGGGAAGAGCCACTTACCTCGACTTGATGCATTCAAGGAGTCTGAGTGGTTCATCATAGAATTTAAGGTGTGCAAGCCTTAAAATTAGCTTCCCCATGTCACTTGTAGTGCGCATAAAATCCAAATGTTATTAGAATTTAGCATCATAATAATCATAAACTATTGGAATTGCTGATAGTTTCTGTTTCAACCCAATGTCTTGATGACCAAGGCGAGTATGCTAAGTTTGTCATGTACAAGACACTCTGGAAAACTATCTCGTACACAACATGTGCTACGGGTTGAGTCGTATGTGTAGTACAATCCAGATGATACACAGAGAATGTGCTTGCCATATCCGGTGCATATGGTAAAGAGAAGTTATTCGAAAATTCGAATCTGAGCCCGAGCTCATCTGCACCTGCGCTCACAAAAAAATTGGAATAAATACTAGAAAAATTCAAAAAAATTCAAAAAAAAATTGGGTGGTGGAAAATTTGATGCGTGAGGTACGCTCCAATTTTTAAAACATTTGGACTTCTGTGCAGCTCTCAGCAAAAAAGACAAATCGAAGGTCTGTAAAAATGTGTACTATTCATATACTGTTCTGGTCTGATTTGTCTTTTTTGCTGAGAGCTGCACAGAAGTCCAAATGTTTTGAAAATTGGAGCGTACCTCACGCATCAAATTGTCTACCACCCAATTTTTTTTGGAATTGTTTGAATTTTTCTGATTTTTTTACGATTTTTTTTGACCGGGTGCAGATGCACCCGGGCACTAAAACGCCATTCTCGAAGTTATTTCTTTTTATTGTCATCATAAGTTTCGCTATGGAAACTGTTTTGATGGATACCTCCATAGTTTAGTAGGGTACAAGTTAAACCTGGGAAGCAATGAAGCATCCCGACGTTACTCGAGTACCCACAGGGATAGTAAATATGACTCGAGTTGAGCCAACAAATACCTCATCGCGTCTAGCGATTTTAAAATATCTCCTTCCTCTCAATGAGAGTGGAAACATTGGACTTCTCTAAGTATAGAGTTTGTGGTGCATATGTCCACAAGGCACATATCATTTTTCATCCGATTAACTCCCGTGGAAATCTATATATAGACATGAAGATTCTTAAGAAAATCACTGTCGGATATATAGAATACATACAAATGAATTTGTATGAAAATGTTGATACAATATATTGTGATATACAATATATGATGACATTAATAATCATGTTCTAATTAGAACATCATAAATGGACAGAAATAAATAGATCACTAAGGAGACTAAGGGACTAAATGTATAGTCTCCAAACATGTCGGTTGATGCATATTCAACCATCATGCTCTCCATGCTCATAGAGTCTCGTGATAGCTTGATGGTGTCAGGTTGAGGGTTTGAAGTGAATTTCAAACCATTACCCTTGAGGTCCTTTGCGTCCCGATGGCGTGGTTTGGATTGCACGCACTATCCCATGGGATGCAAGACTGATCTTGATGTCCATGACCCGCTTAAGTGCGTTGTGGCCATTGAGGGCAAGTGCCTCACATTGTTAGCCATCGATTACTTATAGGGGCAAGCCAGAGATAATTAATTTACAAGAAGTAAATTAAAAACCATCATGGTTTTGTAATAAGAATGTAAAAATTCGACTCAAGTGTATAATTTGAAAATGCTCAACCTCAATTGTGGGAACATAACACATTGAAGATCATTCAGATCTCATAGTAATAGAGATAGTCTGCACATGGGCAGTAGATCCAACTCATTACCTTGTGTTTTTCTAATATAATGAGGGAGATGTTATTGTCAAAAATTTACAAGTTTGTTGTGCGGGAGAAATCAATCTCGACCGCTATGGCATGTTCATGAAGAATGGCAATGTGGTAAACACAAAGAACATATCATCTCCGGTGAAAAACTGGTAATTTATTTATATTACAGATTGTGTAATATAAATACAAATTAATGTTGCAAAATTAATAGATTTCAAGAAAGGTGGCTCGAAATCATTAATGCGAATCTCAAAATGCTAAGGATGACACCTTGAATTTTGCATATGTATTTGCAAGAAATTGAAAATCTCAATTGCAAATAGACGTATTAATCTCGACATGTGGTTAACATGAAAATAGATACATCATAGAAATATTCCGGAATACCACGTACTCAACGGAGAAACAGTACTGCAGTGGTACTGAATTTAACTTTGCAAGAGATTAAAATCTCAATTGCAAATAGATGTAATTTATCTCAATACTTGACAAATGTGGAAATATAACAGACTAAAAACAGGGATAAAATCACTGTTAAAAGTTGTTGTTAGAACTAATTTTCTGAAAAGAAAAGAGTAAACTAGTAAAGCAAATACTAGTACAGGAGTGTTGATGACTCAACTAGTAAAGCAATTAAGCAAACACTAGTACGAGAGTGCTAATGACTCAACCGCATGCAGGTAAGCCACGTAGTAGTACACGTATGTGCGGCAGTCCACGACCTGGTCAATCGAGTACAGATAAGGAGAGAGACATTCCCAATTACGCAATCCCCATCCTCACCAGACTAACAGGCAGAGACTGACTTCCATGGCCGACCGGTGCCACCTCCAGCCACGCTGCCACGGCGTTCATCGGCGACGGGTGGAGGGACCAAGTGCTCCATCGTCTTCCTCGGGAGAGGAACCACCAATGAGGTCGTGGCTGGAAGCCACGCCGGTGGAGACGCCGTTTGCGGCACCATTCGTGAGGCCGAGCGCCGCGGGGCTCCATGTGCCGGAGCGGCCGCTCGACGGCGAGCTCGCCAACGGGACGCCAAGGGCCATGAGACGGCGGCGAGCGCCCGAGTGCGGCGAAGGCTGAGGAGTTGCAGGCGCCGGGGTCAGCAGGCGTGGCGCGACGCGACGGCGTCGGTGTTGACGCCCGCGGCACTACTGGAGCAGCTCAGAAGGGGCTCGTAGGGCGAGAGCCGTGTCGTGCCTCCGCGTTGGAGGCCGCGATCGTGCCTCAACCATGCTCCGCGTTGGGAGTCACCTCCTCTGCCGGGGGTGTTGCGCCGGAGGGCGCTGCCTCCCTGCAGAGCTGAGGTCGTGCCATGGCCACCACTTCGCGGGCTGCACGCCTCTCTGTGAGCGGGCGCGACCGTTGCCGTGGTCCCCTGCGCTCGTAGGGGCAAGGCCGAGGCCAGGCGCGGGGTGTACCGGGAGGAACGACCGCACCTTTTGCTCGTCGCGCGTGCGTCGGATGGCGCAGCCGAGGGCCCGACCACCGCAGTGCTTTGCGACGAGGCTGAACTCCACGCCGTGGGGAGCCGTGCAAGAGGGCTGTCTGTCAGTCTCGTGGGCGGGGCGCGCGAGGGCGGCCACGGCGATGGACGGAGCGCGGGAGCGCGGCCACGGGCGGGGCGCAGGTGGCCACGCGGGCGGGCGCGTCTTGGCGCTGCCGGCTGTATGGCGCGGTTGCGTCGTACGCCAGTGCCAGGGGCCGATGATACGACACAGTTGCTGATGCTAATGCTTTCTACAGTGGAAAAACACGGTGAAGAACCTTTTTTTCTTCTCATGTGGTGCCTTTTTGCATCAGTCTGTTGATTGATCTTCTGGCCTTGGTGATCTTTGAATCAATGGATGCCAACGCCCACTTATTCTGTTGTCGATTCAGGAATAGAGTCGACGGCGGCTGGGTAGACGCCCTGTTTCTTCTGATTTTGGCCGAACACCTATGATTTTCTTTCTTCGATTTGCTCTTTCTGTATGCACTTGACGAAGTAACTCACGTGAGTGCATAGCGTAAACCAAGAAGAGAAAACAATCAAATCAATTGTTAGATCATTGATGTTAATCACAAAAGATAAGAAATTTGCTTTCTCCTGATCGATCTCTTGAACGGCGGTGCATCTCTGCAGTGGGCGGCTGATTTCTCCAGCGATCTGGCCATGATCGGCAATCTTCGGAAGGAAGCCCAGCAGTGGGGGTTTCGCCGGAAGCGGTTCCATGCGCCATCCCTTCTGCGCTGGATACTCTTCTCACTGCCGCTGGCCGCAAAGGGCCTGTGAGTGAACGGGCCCCTATTCACTTGATGATGGGATTACATATATAGCCCCTGAAGGGATAGGACCGAAGGGATGTGAGGCAACCGCCTCGGTTAGAAAAAGCAAGGATTATTTTATTGGTGACGGCTCTCTTTGCACTGGAGTGTTATCCACCGCACTTCATTTGCTTGGCGACTTCTTTTCCCTCTTCACTTCATCTATTGAACTGTAGTTTGCTTTTCCATAGAGAAAGAATTGCCATATACTACAACCCTCTGTAAAAAAAAATATATTGCAGTTCTATATAGAGAAATTGTCAGATACAGTACTACTGTGCTGTAGTATCTGATATTAGGGAAACATGCAATGGTAATACTCCCATCGGACACTCCGCTGTACTTTCTAACAAAGGAAACCAGTCTTTGCGCAAATGAAGAAACTCCTGAGCCGTTCCAAGTCTTCAACTGATTCCCCTGCAACACCCAAATAGTCACCTGGCTTTCGTGCTCTGAGACGTCTTCAAGGACTTCATAGCTTCCCTAAATATTATTGGAAGGAGAAGTATCAGATACTATTTGGAATGGCATAGTTATGTCTGGCACTTGTAATTCTGTAGGCACCATTGCACGACAGTATATGCATGCCTCTTCCTAAATATCAGCAAAGTACTACTCAAGGGCAGATTACAGAGTTACTACTATACGTCAGGGTAGGTTGGTGCATTGGCATTGATAACAGTACAAAGTGGCACTCCGAAATCCTAACAAACACAAAATATAACGGAGTCAAGTTCTCGACAGTCTCATGACAAGGGCACATGCATGTACTTGCAGCATAGGTAACTAATACTGTGCTTGAGATGTGCTGAAACACGGCCAGCCAGCTACCAATGCAAGGTCATCGCCAAAAGGCATTAGTGTAACCAAAGAGGCAGATGGGTTTACCGTAATGCATCCTCGATGTCAGTGTCCACTGGGTCCAATTTGAGTCCATCCAAGAACCGTTCACTTGCACCCTCGTAGTCCTGACGATAAACACAAAAAGTGAACGATCATAAACAATTTGCAATGCCAAGAGAAAAACAGTCAGCCATATCCTCTATGTAACCTTCAGTAGCATCAGAGCGTCACCCTGCTGGCGACAAGCTTTTGGCCAGTGAGGCCACATTTTTCTGCATTTATTAGCATCTAGCAAAGCCTTTCTTCCGTCGCCCATGTGAAGCCAACAAAGGCTCCTGTCTGAGAACAAGACTGCGTCATCAGGATCAAGCTGCATTGCCTACATTACACAAGACAAATCGACAGTTCAGCTTACTAAGTTTATTTTAACTCAAATTGAATTAGTTAACTGGATAAAAAAACAGTTAGGAAGCTGTCAACACTCAAACAAGAAATCTACACATTTTTTATTCATACTAGCCTACATAAAATACAAATTAGCAAGTCTACAAAAGCCAGCCTAACATACATTTACTAAATATATAGCACAATGTTAAAGTACACTCATTTATTCTATTCTAGTCCTAACAAGAAAAATCTGCACATAGCTGCAGAGTAACTTTTGAACTAAATAACTTACATTAAAAAGCTTGCTTTTCCATTATCCCACTCGTTCATTATAGTCATCCCTGTGTTTTTTTCCTGACTGTGAGGCAAAGGCCACTCCCTCC
>NC_041381.1:49826330-49851722 GCF_002162155.2 Triticum dicoccoides | reverse complement strand
CCCGCCGTCTTTATTAATTGGTATAAAATAATAAAATAGGTAGCGCAAGCAAGGAAGCAACTCCAAAACAAAAAATATTATTGTCTGCCAAAAAAGTGGTCAAGACACAGAATCCTAATCACATCCTCAAACATATTGCATTACTCATCAAGGTGACACTATTTTTTCCTGTTTATACCTGAGCAGAAGTACCAAGAATATCTCATGGTCCATATCCATTATCACAGAATGAGTACTTTGCACCACGAAATTGAGAGGATACATGACCAAAGCAACAAAAAGAAAGACACAGCATACTGTCAGCTGAACCCTATTCTGAACAAATCCTAAGTTATTGGAAATAACAAAGCCAGCTAGAGCCTATGCCCTTGACCATTTCAGTAGGAACCTTCCCATGACTCAAAGTTTTTGATAAACGACACCCAGCTCCATGTGGAGCTCCAGGTATTCTGGTATATTCTTGCCCAAAAGTATTACGTCGGACTGTGCATTCAACAACTAATGCAAAACAAGGATAAAATTCTTTTGAAATCATATATGAAGTTTTGAACCTTAAATATTTTCACACAGAGCTATGCAAGAAACCAAGGTTTTTGAGTCGCCTAGCCAAGTCGAGTCGCCATGCCTCCGACTAGTGGCTCGCTGCGATTAGTCTGCGACTCGTCGTGATTAATCGCCCCAAGTCGCCCCAGGTGTTAAGAGGAGGAGGAGGAGGAGGAGGAGGAGGATGAGGGGGAAGAGGTGCTGTTGCAGGCGGAGGAGGGGGAAGGCAGCTGCTTGGAGGATACTTCAGCTCGGAGAAGGCAGGAGCAGCTCGTAGGAGCAATGGAGGCGGCGATTCTGATGTGGGATGGGAGCACGCGTCTTGCTCCTCCTCTGTTTCGTGCTACAGAGCTGGCCCAATAGGCCCATTATATAACCCTAGCTTCCAAATAAAATCCAAACCGTCCATATGCTCTAATTTGGACCGTGCATCTGCTCTCCCATGTGCCTTTCTCCTTCGTCTCTTCCGTGCTTCTCGTCGTACAGGCGGCGCACTCCCAGCTTCGTCTCCTCCTCCCCCGCCTCGAACTCTGGCCTCCTCACCTTCCCAGTCTTCCCTCCCTTGGCCTTGCTGAAGCAAGCCGCCCTGCTTTGAGGTCCTAGTCGCCCGACTAGTTGTCGACTAATCGTCGACTAGCCTACCAGCCGCGCGACTCGCTCCTCAAGCCAAGTCGCCTGCGCAAGCCAACCTCGCTCCAACGAATCGGCGATTAGTCGACGATTAGTCGGCGACTCAAAAACCTTGCAAGAAACTATAAATTATAATGCATGCAACATAAACTGAAATGCTGGAAAGCTAAACAAAGCAAGAAATATATGGTGCTTTAATATGCCCGACTGTACAATTTTGCTGCGACAGCATAATCTTTTTTCTTTAAAGAGATATTCCCTAGTGATATAAGCTCTGATGCCACGATTTCCCGTTTAAGCATGGGCTCCTCCTGAACCTACAGAACATCAAAATCAATTCTATGCAGGATACATGTGATACATTATATCTGACAAAACAACCTTAATGTTTGCTGTAAATATATGGAGGAAAAAGGATTTGATTACATAAGCGTATCTTTTCTCAAATTTCTGTGACTGCACAAGCATAATATTTTGAGTACTCGTGATAATCTCCTAACATCCATGCTCAGTATTGTAAGTACAAAAATTACCGCGAAAATTGTCATAAACTGGTACAATGTTTAGGTAACTATTAATATCAACATGGCACATATGCAGATGTCCTCCCCAGCCGCAATGCTCCACAAGTTTTTTCAGAAAAAAATGGTTACGGAAGTGTCCAGTACAGCATGCCACAGCTGCAGCCAGTATGAAAAACAAATGCCAGAAAAGGAAGTACAAAAAAAATTCAGTATGGAAAATAAACAAAGAAAATGGGTACCCAACAAAATTAAATTCATGGACTTGACAAAGCTCAGATGAATGTACAACACCTTAACTAGGAGCTTGATACATTCTGTTGAGTTAGCATCTCTAGCAGCCATAAGAGGTGTCACACCATTTACCATCTTGTTGTACTGGAGAAATATTAAGATATCAGCTCCAATGGTCAATACATAGAACTAAACTGATGAGGCAAGCCTTCAGCAAAGAAAATTGATTCAGTACACCCACAGTAAAATCAGTGAGAATGTTAATTTTATCAAGATAATGCCACAGTAAAATCTGTCTTCTTCTTAAAGATCCATTTGTTTCTATCGCTCACCGATCATCGGGCAAGTCAGGCAAAGTCCATACTTTGTTTTTATACATGGATTCTATCTTGGATTGCATGGCTTCTAGCCATTTGTTGGAATCTGGGCCCGCCATCGCTTCTTCATAGTTCGAAGGTTCACCGTTGTCTAACAACATGATTTCCAGGACAGGGTTGCCATACCATTCTGGTGTGGAACGTGTCCTTGTGGACCTACGAAGTTCAGTAGCAACTTGATCAGAAGTACCTTGATCATCATCATTAATTTCCTCTCCAGTCGGTGTAGGCACCATAGGAACGTTTTCCTGAGCTGCACTACTTTCCGGTTCAAGAGGTAGTACTTCATCGAGTTCTACTTTCCTCCCACTTACTCCTTTCGAGAGAAACTCTTTTTCCAGAAAGGATCCGTTCTTGGCAACAAAGATCTTGCCTTCGGATCTAAGGTAGAAGGTATACCCAATGGTTTCCTTAGGGTATCCTATGAAGACGCATTTTTCCGACTTGGATTCGAGCTTTTCAGGTTGAAGTTTCTTGACATAAGTATCGCATCCCCAAACTTTTAGAAACGACAACTTAGGTTTCTTCCAAAACCACAATTCATACGGTGTCATCTCAACAGATTTAAACGGTGCCCTATTTAAAGTGAATGTAGCTGTCTCTAGAGCGTATCCCAAAATGATAGCGGTAAATCGATAAGAGACATCATAGATCGCACCATATCCAATAGAGTGCGATTACGACGTTCGGACACACCGTTACGCTGAGGTGTTCCAGGCGGCGTGAGTTGTGAAACGATTCCACATTTCCTTAAGTGTGTACCAAATTCGTGACTTAAATATTCTCCTCCACGATCTGATCGTAGGAACTTTATCTTTCGGTCAAGTTGATTCTCTACCTCATTCTGAAATTCCTTTAACTTTTCAAAGGTCTCAGACTTGTGTTTCATCAAGTAGACATACCCATATCTACTCAAGTCATCAGTGAGAGTGAGAACATAACGATATCCTCCGCGAGCCTCAACGATCATTGGACCGCACACATCGGTATGTATGATTTCCAGTAAGTTGGTTGCTCACTCCATTGTTCCGGAGAACGGAGTCTTGGTCATTTTACCCATGAGGCATGGTTCGCACGTGTCAAATGATTCCTAATCGAGAGACTCTAAAAGTCCATCAGTATGGAGCTTCTTCATGCGCTTGACACCTATGTGACCAAGGCGGTAGTGCCACAAGTATGTGGGATTATCGTTATCAACTTTACATCTTTTGATATTCACACTATGAATATGTGTAACATTACGTTCGAGATTCATTAAAAATAAACCATTGACCATCGGGGCATGACCATAAAACATATCTCTCATATAAATAGAACAATCATTATTCTTGGATTTAAATTAGTAGCCATCTCGCATCAAACGAGATTCAGATACAATGTTCATACTCAAACTTGGCACTAAATAACAATTATTGAGGTTTAAAACTAATCCCGTGGGTAAATATAGAGGTAGCGTGCCGACGGCGATCACATCGACCTTGGAACCATTCTCGACGCGCATCGTCACCTCGTCCTTTGCCAGTCTCCGCTTATTCCGCAGCTCCTGCTGTGAGTTACAAATGTGAGCAACGGCACCGGTATCAAATACCCAGGAGTTACTACGAATACTGGTAAGGTACACATCAATTACATGTATATCAAATATACCTTTAGTGTTGCCGGCCTTCTTGTCCGCTAAGTATTTGGGGCAGTTCCGCTTCTAGTGACCCTTCCCCTTGCAATAAAAGCACTCAGTCTCAGGCTTGGGTCCATTCTTCCACTTCTTCCCGGCAACTGGCTTACCGGGCGCGGCAACATCTTTGCCGTCCTTCTTGAAGTTCTTCTTACCCTTGCCCTTTTTGAACTTAATGGTCTTATTGACCATCAACACTTGATGTTCTTTCTTGATTTCAACCTCTGCTGACTTCAGCATTGAGAATACTTCAGGAATGGTCTTCACCATCCCCTGCATATTGTAGTTCAACACAAAGCTCTTGTAGCTCGGTGGGAGCGACTGAAGGATTCTGTCAATGACCGCCTCGTCCGGGAGGTTGATCTCCAGCTGGGACAGGCGGTTGTGCAACCCAGACATTTTGAGTATGTGCTCACTGACAGAACTGTTTTCCTCCATCTTACAACTATAGAACTTGTCGGAGACTTCATATCTCTCGACCCGGGCATGAGCTTGGAAAACCATTTTCAGCTCCTCGAACATCTCATATGCTCCGTGTTTCTCAAAACGCTTTTGGAGCCCCAGTTCTAAGCTGTAAAGCATGCCGCACTGAACGAGGGAGTAATCATCAGCACGTGATTGCCAAGTGTTCATAACATCTTGGTTCTCTGGGATGGGTGCTTCACCTAGCGGTGCATCTAGGACATAATCTTTCTTGGCTTCTATGAGGATGATCCTCAGGTTCCGGACCCAGTCCGAATAGTTGCTGCAATCATCTTTCAGCTTGGTTTTCTCTAGGAACGCGTTGAAGTTCATGTTGACATGAGCGTTGGCCATTTGATCTACAAGACATATTTTGCAAAAGTTTTAGACTAAGTTCATGATAATTAAGTTCATCTAATCAAATTATTTAATGAACTCCCACTCAGATTAGACATCCCTCTAGTCATCTAAGTGTTACACGATCCCAGTCGACTAGGCCGTGTCCGATCATCACGTGAGACAGACTAGTCATCATCGGTGAACATCTCCATGTTGATCGTATCTTCCATACGACTCATGTTCAACCTTTCGGTCTCTGTGTTCCGAGGCCATGTCTGTACATGCTAGGCTCGTCAAGTTAACCCTAAGTGTTCTGCATGTGTAAATTTGTCTGACACCCGGTTGTATGTGAACGTAAGGATCTATTACACCCGATCATCACGTGGTGCTTCGAAACGACGAACTTTAGCAACGGTGCACAGTTAGGGGGAACACTTTCTTGAAATTATTATAAGGGATCATCTTATTTACTACCGCCGTTCTAAGTAAACAAGATGCATAAAACATAATAAACATCACATGCAATTATATAGTAGTGACATGATATTGCCAATATCATATAGCTTCTTCGATCTCCATCTTCGGGGCTCCATGATCATCTTCGTCACCGGCATGACACCATGATCTCCATCATCATGATCTCCATCATTGTGTCTTCATGAAGTTGTCACGCCAACGACTACTTCTACTTCTATGGCTAACACGTTTAGCAATAAAGTAAAGTAATTTACATGGTGTTTTTCAATGACACGCAGGTCATACAAAAATAAAGACAACTTCTATGGCTCCTGCCGGTTGTCATACTCATCGACATGCAAGTCGTGATTCCTATTACAAGAACATGATCTCATACATCACAATATATCATTCATCATTCATCACAACTTCTGGTCATATCACATCACATGACAATTGCTGCAAAAACAAGTTAGACGTCCTCTAATTGTTGTTGCATCTTTTACGTGGCTGCAATTGGGTTCTAGCAAGAACGTTTTCTTACCTATGAATAACCACAACGTGATTTTGTCAACTTCTATTTACCCTTCATAAGGACCCTTTTCATCTAATCCGCTCCAACTAAAGTAGGAGAGACAGACACCCACTAGCCACCTTATGCAACTAGTGCATGTCAGTCGGTGGAACCTGTCTCACGTAAGCGTACGTGTAAGGTCGGTCGGGCCGCTTCATCCCACAATACCGCTGAAGCAAGAAAAGACTAGTAGCGGCAAGCAAGTTGACAAGACCTACGCCCACAACAAAATTGTGTTCTACTCGTGCAATAGAGAACTACACATGGCTCATGATGCCACTGTTGGGGAACGTTGCAGCAAATAAAAAATTTCCTACGGTTTCACCAAGATCCATCTATGAGTTCATATAAGCAACGAGTGAACCCCCGGGACCCTTCCGGTACAATACCGGGTGACCCCAAAACTTTCCCGATGGCCGAAACAGCACTTCCTATATAGTTTTCTTTACCTCTGGACCATTCCGGAACTCCTCGTGATGTCCGGGATCTCATCCGGGACTCCGAACAACATTCGGTTTGCTGCATACTCTTATTCATACAACCCTAGCGTCACCGAACCTTAAGTATGTAGACCCTACGGGTTCGGGAGACATGCAGACATGACCGAGACAGCTCTCCGGTCAATAACCAACAGCGGGATCTGGATACCCATGTTGGCTCCCACATACTCCTCAATGATCTCATCGGATGAACCACGATGTTGAGGGTTCAAGAAACCCCGTATAATATTCCCTTTGTCAGACAGTATGTTACTTGCCCGAGACTCGATCGTCGGTATCCCAATACCTCGTTCAGTCTTGTTACCGGCAAGTCACTTTACTCGTACTGTAATGCATGATCCCGTGACCAGACACTTGGTCACTTTGAGCTCATTATGATGATGCACTACCGAGTGGGCCCAGTGATACCTCTCCATAACACGGAGTGACAAATCCCAGTCTCGATCCGTGTCAACCCAACAGACACTTTCGGAGATACCTGTAGTGCACCTTTATAGTCACCCAGTTACGTTGTGACGTTTGGTACACCCAAAGCACTCCTACGGTATCCGGGAGTTACACGATCTCATGGTCTAAGGAAGAGATACTTGACATTGGAAAAGCTCTAGCAAAACAAACTACACGATCTTGTGCTATGCTTAGGAATGGGTCTTGTCCATCACATCATTCTCCTAATGATGTGAACCCGTTGTCAACGACATCTAATGTCCATTTTCAGGAAACCATGACTATCTATTGACCAACGAGCTAGTCAACTAGAGGCTTACTAGGGACGTATTGTGGTCTATGTATTCACACGTGTATTACGATTTCCGGATAATATAATTATAGCATGAATAAAAGACAATTATCATGAACAAGGAAATATAATAATAATCCTTTTATTATTGCCTCTAGGGCATATTTCCAACAGTCGGGCCACATGTACTGACAACAATAAGTCGTATGGTGACTTACTGACTTTTACACAATATATGTTGCATTTTGCATTTCGATTCAGAAGTGAGATTCCATCGGGAATCAATCATATATGTCTGAATCTAGTAATCCACATGGATATGTAATCACTACATCTATCAACTGCAGAGGTAGATGATTTTGTACTGCCAATGATATAAGTTATCGGAAAGAGATTCCACCTCTAGAGAATAGTTTGGTATCTGTGTGAACCCTTGTGCTACAATACTTGCTCTTTGTTTCACCACCTCGTTATTCTCAATTCTGTTTCCATAAGAAAACTAGTGTAGGTGTTGCTTATGCATACCTTTCCATTTGTGAGCAAGATCATTTCTACCTAGATTATACCCTTTGTTTGAGTTCAGTCCGAGTGTTGTTCACACTTTGCCATGGCCATGGTCTTTGGATCTGAATCACTTGAAAGGTTTTTTCAATCTAGTTGAGAAATGTATGTCGACAATTGTAGACTTTCGGTTATATGTTTCTTCAGAATCTATATATCAATATATAGTTGATGGAAATATCGTTACCCATGGTGACTGCTCGCGATTTCCCAATGCGATTGAGTCGGGTATTCCAATGTCCCGGTCATTGTGTGCACTGTGACATGGGTTGGTGGAGGTTTCCCGTCCACTGGGTGTATGCTACCCATCAGGTGTTTGTCAACGTGAAGTTGACTTGCATTTACTGATTCACAGGCCTTGATATCCTTGCTTGCGAGAAGCTGAATCCTGATGTACTTCTGCCATACATCTCCCCCCGTTGCTTTCAACGGAAAGTGGAGTGGATTTTGTTGGTACCTCCAGTCTTTCAGGCGTACTTTTGCAGGATTGTAGGATTGTGTGACACCTCTATAGTCCGTAAATGAATCTGGTAGGTTATTTGCAATGTGTTGCAAATCTTGTGAACGCATGGTTCAGCTCTTTGAGTACGTGGATTTGAGGCAGAAATGTGTTGAACATTCCACTAATTTCCTGGCATTTGTATGGTACTTGAAATCTCCCCCTAATGCTTGGAAATGTTCCTCATTGAATCAGCATACTGGCCTTGAATAACTCCCCATGTGAGGGGCTTGAGGTATTGACGGCAATACAGTTATTCCTCACATAGATCCCAACTATATGTTGAGGGGCCAATGATGTATGTCGGGTGGTGATATCGGTATGCAACTGAATTACCACAGATAGGAAATACTTGGTAGATTTCCACGTATCAAAGACAGAGGGGAATAATATTATGCAGTTTGGTCATGAGCGTGTAAAACTACATGACTCCAACGTAAAGTTGGTAGGTTGCAATTCCAAAATAAAGATAATGCAATGAGCTTAACTCTTTGGATATGATTCTACCAAACCATTGTAAGTCTAGACATTAGGACAAATTGCTAAACTTCAATCCAAAGGCCATAGAGAATGCCTTCAAGGAGAATTCTGCAATGTTATCCATTCGATTTGCTTGAAATCGATGTCAGATAATGAGCCAATGGTTTCGCGTGAATAAAGCACACACTTAAGACCATCATGTAGATATGTCTTTTAGAACCATGTAATACCTGAATAGTCTACTCAATGGCTGGGAAGAGCCACTTACCTCGACTTGATGCATTCAAGGAGTCTGAGTGGTTCATCATAGAATTTAAGGTGTGGAAGCCTTAAAATTAGCTTCCCTATGTCACTTGTAGTGCGCATAAAATCCAAATGTTATTAGAATTTAGCATCATAATAATCATAAACTATTGGAATTGCTGATAGTTTCTGTTTCAACCCAATGTCTCGATGACCAAGGCGAGTATGCTAAGTTTGTCATGTACAAGACACTCTGGAAAACTATCTCGTACACAACATGTGCTACGGGTTGAGTCGTATGTGTAGTACAATCCAGATGATACACAGAGAATGTGCTTTCCATATCCGGTGCATATGGTAAAGAGAAGTTATTCGAAAATTCGAATCTGAGCCCGAGCTCATCTGCACCTGTGCTCACAAAAAAATCGGAATAAATACTAGAAAAATCAAAAAAATTCAAAAAAAATTGGGTGGTGGAAAATTTGATGCGTGAGGTACGCTCCAATTTTTAAAACATTTGGACTTCTGTGCAGCTCTCAGCAAAAAAGACAAATTGAAGGTCTGTAAAAATGTGTACTGTTCATATACTGTTCTGCTCTGATTTTTCTTTTTTGCTGAGAGCTGCACAGAAGTCCAAATGTTTTGAAAATTGGAGCGTACCTCATGCATCAAATTGTCTACCACCCAAATTTTTTTTGGAATTGTTTGAATTTTTCTGATTTTTTTACGAATTTTTTTTGACCGGGTGCAGATGCACCCGGGCACCGAAACGCCATTCTCGAAGTTATTTCTCTTTATTGTCATCATAAGTTTCGCTATGGAAACTATTTTGATGGATACCTCCATAGTTTAGTAGGGTACAAGTTAAACCTGGGAAGCAATGAAGCATCCCGACGTTACTCGAGTACCCACAGGGATAGTAAATATGACTCGAGTTGAGCCAACAAATACCTCATCGCGTCTAGCGATTTTAAACTATCTCCTTTCTCTCAATGAGAGTGGAAACATTGGACTTCCCTAAGTATAGAGTTTGTGGTGCATATGTCCACAAGGCACATATCATTTTTCATCCGATTAACTCCCGTAGAAATCTATATATGTTGGAAATATGCCCTAGAGGCAATAATAAATTAAGTTATTATTATATTTCCTTGTTCATGATAATCGTTTATTATCCATGCTATAATTGTATTGATAGGAAACTCAGATACATGTGTGGGTACATAGACAACACCATGTCCCTAGTAAGCCTCTAGTTGAATAGCTCGTTGATCAACAGATGGTTACGGTTTCCTGACCATGGACATTGGATGTCATTGATAACGGGATCACATCATTAGCAGAATGATGTGATGGGCAAGACCCAATCCTAAGCCTAGCACAAAGATCGTGTAGTTCATATGCTAAAGCTTTTCTAATGTCAAGTATCTTTTCCTTAGACCATGAGATTGTGCAACTCCCGGATACCGTAGGAATGCTTTGGGTGTACCAAATGTCACAAGGTAACTGGGTGGCTATAAAGGTGCACTACAGGTATCTCCGAAAGTGTCTGTTGGGTTGGCACGAATCGAGACTGGGATTTGTCACTCCGTGTAAACGGAGAGGTATCTCTGGGCCCACTCGGTAGGACATCATCATAATATGCACAATGTGACCAAGGGGTTGATCACGGGATGATTTGTTACGGAACGAGTAAAGAGACTTGCCGGTAACGAGATTGAACAAGGTATCAGGATACCGACGACCGAATCTCGGGCAAGTACAATACCGCTAGACAAAGGGAATTGTATACGGGATCGATTGAGTCCTTGACATCGTGGTTCATCCGATGAGATCATCGTGGAACATGTGGGAGCCAACATGGGTATCCAGATCCCGCTGTTGGTTATTGACCGGAGAACGTCTCGGTCATGTCTACATGTCTCCCGAACCCGTAGGGTCTACACACTTAAGGTTCGATGACGCTAGGGTTATAAAGGAAGTTTGTATGTGGTTACCGAATGTTGTTCGGAGTCCCAGATGAGATCCCGGATGTCACGAGGAGTTCCGGAATGGTCCGGAGGTAAAGATTTATATATGGAAAGTTGTTGTTCGGGTTCCGGAAAAAGTTCGGGTTTTTTCGGTATTGTACCGGGAAGCTTCCAAAAGGTTCCGGAGGATTCCGGAGGGGTTCGGAGGTCCGGAAATTGTTCCACCACGTCCAATACAGTAGCATGGGCTGTAGGGGGCGCCCTAGCCTTAATGGGCCAGGGGCACCAGCCCCCCCAAGGCCCATGCGCATGGGAAGGGGAAAACCCTAAGGGGGAGGGCCTCCACTTGACTTGGGAGGCACTCCTCCCCCCCTTGGCCGCCGCCCCCTCCTCAGATTGGATCTGAGGGGGCCGCCCCCCCTCTCCCTTGCCCCTATATATATGTGGGGGGTGGGAGGGCAGCCGCACCACAAGTTCTGGCGCAGCCCTCCCCCTCTCCCAAGTACTCCTCCTCTCCCGCGGTGTTTGGCGAAGTCCTGCAGGATTGCCACGCTCCTCCATCACCACCACGCCGTTGTGCTGCTGCTGGATGGAGTCTTCCTCAACCTCTCCCTCTCTCCTTGCTGGATCAAGGCATGGGAGACGTCACCGGGCTGTACGTGTGTTGAACGCGGAGGTGCCGTCCGTTCGGCACTAGGATCTCCGGTGATTTGGATCACGACGAGTACGACTCCTTCAACCCCGTTCTCTTGAGCGCTTCCGCTTAGCGATCTACAAGGGTATGTAGATGCACTATCCTTCCCCTCGTTGCTAGTTTCTCCTTAGATAGATCTTGGTGACACGTAGGAAAATTTTGAATTTCTGCTACGTTCCCCAACAGTGGCATCATGATCTAGGTCTATTGCGTAGATTCTTTGCACGAGTAGAACACAAAGTAGTTGTGGGCGTTGATTTTGTTCAATATGCTTACCGTTACTAGTCCAATCTTGTTTCGACGGTATTGTGGGATGAAGCGGCCCTGACCGACCTTACACGTACTCTTACGTGAGACAGGTTCCACCGACTGACATGCACTTGGTGCATAAGGTGGCTAGCGGGTGCCAGTCTCTCCCACTTTAGTCGGAACGGATTCGATGAAAAGGGTCCTTATGAAGGGTAAATAGCAATTGGCATATCACGTTGTGGTTTTGCGTAGGTAAGAAACGTTCTTGCTAGAAACCCATAGCAGCCACGTAAAACATGCAGACAACAATTAGAGGACGTCTAACTTGTTTTTGCAGGGTATGCTATGTGATGTGATATGGCCAAGAAGAATGTGATGAATGATATGTGATGTATGAGATTGATCATGTTCTTGTAATAGGATTCACGACTTGCATGTCGATGAGTATGACAACCGGCAGGAGCCATAGGAGTTGTCTTTATTTATTGTATGACCTGCGTGTCATTGAACAACGCCATGTAATTACTTTACTTTATTGCTAACCGGTAGCCATAGTAGTAGAAGTAATAAGTTGGCGAGACAACTTCATGGAGACACGATGATGGAGATCATGGTGTCATGCCGGTGACGATGATGATCATGGAGCCCCGAAGATGGAGATCAAAAGGAGCAATATGATATTGGCCATATCATGTCACTATTTGATTGCATGTGATGTTTATCATGTTTATGCATCTTATTTGCTTAGAACGACGGTAGTAAATAAGATGATCCCTCATTAAAATTTCAAGAAAGTGTTCCCCCTAACTGTGCACCGTTGCGAAAGTTCGTCGTTTCGAAGCACCACGTGATGATCGGGTGTGATAGATTCTTACGTTCACATACAACGGGTGTAAGCCAGATTTACACACGCGAAACACTTAGGTTAACTTGACGAGCCTAGCATGTACAGACATGGCCTCGGAACACAAGATACCGAAAGGTCGAGCATGAGTCATATAGTAGATACGACCAACATGAAGATGTTCACCGATGATGACTAGTCCGTCTCACGTGATGATCGGACACGGCCTAGTTGACTCGGATCATGTAATCACTTAGATGACTAGAGGGATGTCTATTTGTGTGGGAGTTCATAAGATGAACTTAATTATGTCGTAAGCTCGCGCTTTAGTTCCACCGTTTAGATATGTTCCTAGAGAAAATACAGTTGAAAGTTGACAGTAGCGATTATGCGGACAGAAGAAAGCTTATGTCCTTAATGCACCGCTCAGTGTGGTGAACCCCAAACGTCGTTTGTGGATGTTGCGAACATCGGACGTACACGTTTTGATAACTACGTGATTGTTTAGTTAAACGGTTTAAAGTTGAGGCACCAAAGACGTTTTCGAAACACCGCGGAACATATGTGATGTTTCGAGGGCTGAAATTGGGATTTCAGGCTCGTGCCCACGTCAAGAGGTATAAGACCTCCGACGATTTTCTTAGCCTACAAACTAAGGGAGAAAAGCTCAATTGTTGAGTTTGTGCTCCGATTGTCTGAGTGCAACAATCACTTGAATCGAGTGGGAGTTGATCTTCCAGATGAGATAGTGATGTTTCTCCAAAGTCATTACCACCAAGCTGCTAGAGCTTCGTGATGAACTATAACATATCAGGGATAGATATGATGATCCTTGAGGTATTCGCGATGTTTGACACCGCGAAAGTAGAAATCAAGAAGGAGCATCAATTGTTGATGGTTGATGAAACCACTAGTTTCAAGAAGGGCAAGGGCAAGAAGGGATACTTCATGAAACGGCAAATCAGCTGCTGCTCTAGTGAAGAAACCCAAGGTTGAACCCAAACCCGAGACTAAGTGCTTCTGTAATAAGGGGAACAACCACTAGAGCAGAATTACCCTAGATACTTGGTAGATGAGAAGGCTGGCAAGGTCGATAGAAGTATATTGGATATGCATTATGTTAATGTGTACTTTACTAGTACTCCTAGTAGCACCAGGGTATTAAGATACCGGTTCGGTTGCTAAAGTGTTAGTAACTCGAAATAAAAGAGCTGCGGAATAAACTAAGACTAGCTAAAGGTGAGCTGACGATATGTGTTGGAAGTGTTTCCAAGTTTGATGTGATCAAACATCGCGCGCTCCCTCTACCATCAAGATTAGTATTAAACCTGAATAATTGTCATTTGGTGTTTGCGTTGAGCATAGACATGATTGGATTATGTCTATCACAATACGGTTATTCATTTAAGGAGAATAATGATTACTCTATTTATTTGAATAATACCTTCAATGGTCTTGCACTTAAAGGAGCGGTTTATTGAATCTCAATCGTAGTGATACACATTTTCATGCCAAAAGATATAAGATAGTAATGATAGTACCACTTACATGTGGCACTGCCATGTAAGTCATATTGGTATAAATCGCATGAAGAAGCTCCATGTTGATGGATCTTTGGACTCACTCGTTTTTGAAAAGTTTGAGACATGCGAGCCATGTCTATTGGTGTATACGCATGAAGGAACTCCATGCAGATGGATCGTTTGGATTCACTTGATTTTGAATCACTTGAGATATGCAAATCATACCACATGGGCAAGATGACTGAAAGCCTCGTTTTCAGTAAAATGGAACAAGAAAGCAACTTGTAGGTAGTAACACATTTTGATGTGTGTAGTCCAATGAGTGCTGAGGCATGCAGTGAATATCGTTATGTTCTTACTTCACAGATGATTCGAGTAGATGTTGAGTATATTTACTTGATGAAACACAAGTATGAATTATTGAATAGTTCAAGTAATTTCAGAGTGAAGTTGAAGATCATTGTGATAAGAGGATAAAATGTCTATGATATGATCATAGAGATGAGTATCTGAGTTACGAGCTTTGGCATGCAATTAAGACATTGTGGATATTGTTTCACAATTAATACCGCCTGGAACACCATAGTGTGATGGTGTGTCCGAACATCATAGTTGCACCCTATTGGATATGGTGCGTACCATGACGTCTCTCATCGAATTACCACTATCGTTCATGGGTTAGGCATTAGAGACAACCACACTCACTTTAATAGGGTACCACGTAATTCTGTTGAGATGACACCGTTTGAACTATGGTTTGGAGAAACCTAAGTTGTCGTTTCGTAAAGGTTTGGGGCTGCGACGCTTATGTGAAAAAGTTTCAGGTTGATAAGCTCGAACCCAAAGCGGATAAAATGCATTTTCATAGGACACCCAAAAACAGTTGGGTATACCTCCTATCTCAGATCCGGAAGCAAAAGTAATTGTTTCTAGAAACGGGTCCTTTCTCGAGGAAAAGTTTCTCTCGAAAGAATGAGTGGGAGGATGGTGGAGACTTGATAAGGTTATTGAACCATCACTTCAACTAGTGTGTAGCAGGGCACAAGAAGTTGTTCCTGTGGCACCTACACCAATTGAAGTAGAAGCTTATGATAGTGATCATGAAACTTCGGATCAAGTCACTACCAAACCTCGTAGGTCGACAAGGATGCGTACTGCTTCAGAGTGGTACAGTAATCCTGTCTTGAAGGTCATGTTGCTAGACAACAATGAACCTACGAGCTATGGAGAAGCGATGGTGGGCCCATATTCCGACAATTGGTTAGAATCCATGAAATTCGAGATAGGATCCATGTATCAGAACAAAGCATGTACTTTGGTGGACTTGCCCGATGATCGACAAGCCATTGAGATAATGGATCTTTAAGAAGAAGACGGATGTGGACGGTAATGTCACCGTCTATGAAGCTCGACTTGTGGTGAAGAGTTTTTCACAAGTTCAAGGAGTTGACTACGATGAGATTTTCTCATCCGTAGCGATGCTTAAGTCCGTCGGAATCATGTTAGCATTAGCTGCATTTATGAAATCTGGCAGATGGATGTCAAAACGAGTTTCCTTACCAGTCTTCGTAAGGAAAGGTTGTATGCGATACAATCAGAAAGGTTTTGTCGATCCTAAGGATGCTAAAAGGTATGCAAAGCTCCAGCAATCCTTCTAAGGACTGGAGTAAGCATCTCGGAGTTGGAATGTACACTTTGATGAGATGATCAAAGATTTTGGGTGTGTACAAAGTTTATGAGAAACTTGTATTTCCAAAGAAGTGAGTGGGAGCACTATAGAATTTCTGATGAGTATATGTTGTTGACATATTGTTGATCAGAAATGATGTAGAATTTCTGGAATGCATATAGGGTTATTTGAAAAGTATTTTTCAAGTGAAAACCTAGATTAAGCTACTTGAACATTGAGCATCAAGATCTATGAGGATAGATCAAAACGCTTAATGATACTTTCAAATGAGCACGTACCTTGACATGATCTTGAAAGTGTTCAAGATGGATCAGTCAAAGAAGGAGTTCTTGCCTGAGTCGTAAGGTACGAGGTTAAGAGTTAAAGCTCGACCACGGCAGAAAAGAGAGAAAGGACGAAGGTCGTCCCCTATGCTTTAGACGTATGCTCTATAGTATGCTATGCTAAGTACCGCACCTGATGTGTGCCTTGCCACATGTCTGGCAAGAGGGTACAAAGGTGATCAAGGAGTGGATCACCAGATAGCGGTCAAAATTATCCTTAGAGGAATAAGGATTTGTTTCTCGATTATGAAGGTGATAAAGAGTTTGGCGTAAAGGGTTACGACGATGCAAGCTTTAACACCTATCCGAATGACTCTGAGTAGCAAACCGGATACGTATAGTGGAGCAACCATTTGGAAAAGCTCCAAGTGGAGCGTGGAAGCAGCATTTACAATATGACCTAGAGATTTGCGAAGTACATACGGATGTGAATGTTGTAGATCCGTTGACTAAAACCTCTCTCACAAGCAAAACATGACCAAACCCCAGAACTCATTGAGTCTTAATCACATGATGATGTGAACTAGTTTAGTGACACTAGTAAACTCTTTGGATGTTGGTCACATGGCGATGTGACATGTGAGTGTTAATCACATGGCGATGTGAACTAGATTATTGACTCTAGTGCAAGTGGGAGACTGTAGGAAATATGCCCTAGAGGCAATAATAAATTAAGTTATTATTATATTTCCTTGTTCATGATAATCGTTTATTATCCATGCTATAATTGTATTGATAGGAAACTCGGATACATGTGTGGGTACATAGACAACACCATGTCCCTAGTAAGCCTCTAGTTGACTAGCTCGTTGATCAACAGATGGTTATGGTTTCCTGACCATGGACATTGGATGTCATTGATAACGGGATCACATCATTAGCAGAATGATGTGATGGGCAAGACCCAATCCTAAGCCTAGCACAAAGATCGTGTAGTTCATATGCTAAAGCTTTTCTAATGTCAAGTATCTTTTCCTTAGACCATGAGATTGTGCAACTCCCGGATACCGTAGGAATGCTTTGGGTGTACCAAATGTCACAAGGTAACTGGGTGGCTATAAAGGTGCACTACAGGTATCTCCGGAAGTGTCTGTTGGGTTGGCACGAATTGAGACTGGGATTTGTCACTCCTGTAAACGGAGAGGTATCTCTGGGCCCACTCGGTAGGACATCATCATAATGTGCACAATGTGATCAAGGGGTTGATCACGGGATGATGTGTTACGGAACGAGTAAAGAGACTTGCCGGTAACGAGATTGAACAAGGTATCAGGATACCGACGATCGAATCTCGGGCAAGTACAATACCGCTAGACAAAAGGAATTGTATACGGGATCGATTGAGTCCTTGACATCGTGGTTCATCCGATGAGATCATCGTGGAACATGTGGGAGCCAACATGGGTATCCAGATCCCGCTGTTGGTTATTGACCGGAGAACGTCTCGGTCATGTCTACATGTCTCCCGAACCCGTAGGGTCTACACACTTAAGGTTCGATGACGCTAGGGTTATAAAGGAAGTTTGTATGTGGTTACCGAATGTTGTTCAGAGTCCCGGATGAGATCCCGGATGTCACGAGGAGTTCCGGAATGGTCCGGAGGTAAAGATTTATATATGGAAAGTTGTTGTTCGGGTTCAAGAAAAAGTTCGGGTTTTTTCGGTATTGTACCGGGAAACTTCCAGAAGGTTCCGGAGGATTCCGGAGGGGTCCGGAGGTCCGGAAATTGTTCCACCACGTCCAATACAGTAGCATGGGCTGTAGGGTGGCGCCCTAGCCTTAATGGGCCAGGGGCACCAGCCCCCCCCCCCAAGGCCCATGCGCATGGGAAGGGGAAAACCCTAAGGGGGAGGGCCTCCACTTGACTTGGGAGGCACTCCTCCCCCCCTTGGCCGCCGCCCCCTCCTCAGATTGGATCTGAGGGGGCCGGCCCCCCTCTCCCTTGCCCCTATATATATGTGGGGGGTGGGAGGGCAGCCGCACCACAAGTTCTGGCGCAGCCCTCCCCCTCTCCCAAGTACTCCTCCTCTCCCATGGTGTTTGGCGAAGTCCTGCAGGATTGCCACGCTCCTCCATCACCACCACGCCGTTGTGTTGCTGCTGGATGGAGTCTTCCTCAACCTCTCCCTCTCTCCTTGCTGGATCAAGGCATGGGAGACGTCATTGGGCTGTACGTGTGTTGAACGCGGAGGTGCCGTCCGTTCGGCACTAGGATCTCCGGTGATTTGGATCAAGATGAGTACGACTCCTTCAACCCCGTTCTCTTGAGCGCTTCCGCTTACCGATCTACAAGGGTATGTAGATGCACTCTCCTTCCCCTCGTTGCTGGTTTCTCCTTAGATAGATCTTGGTGACACGTAGGAAAATTTTGAATTTCTGCTACGTTCCCCAACAGTGGCATCATGAGCTAGGTCTATTGCGTAGATTCTTTGCACGAGTAGAACACAAAGTAGTTGTGGGCGTTGATTTTGTTCAATATGCTTACCGTTACTAGTCCAATCTTGTTTCGACGGTATTGTGGGATGAAGCGGCCCGGACCGACCTTACACGTACTCTTACGTGAGACAGGTTCCACCGACTGACATGCACTTGGTGCATAAGGTGGCTAGCGGGTGCCAGTCTCTCACACTTTAGTCGGAACGGATTCGATGAAAAGGGTCCTTATGAAGGGTAAATAGCAATTGGAAACGTTCTTGCTAGAAACCCATAGCAGCCACGTAAAACATGCAAACAACAATTAGAGGACGTCTAACTTGTTTTTGCAGGGTATGCTATGTGATGTGATATGGCCAAGAAGAATGTGATGAATGATATGTGATGTATGAGATTGATCATGTTCTTGTAATAGGATTCACGACTTGCATGTCGATGAGTATGACAACCGGCAGGAGCCATAGGAGTTGTCTTTATTTATTGTATGACTTGTGTGTCATTGAACAACGCCATGTAATTACTTTAATTTATTGCTAACCGGTAGCCATAGTAGTAGAAGTAATAAGTTGGCGAGACAACTTCATGGAGACACGATGATGGAGATCATGATGATGGAGATCATGGTGTCAATGCCGGTGACGATGATGATCATGGAGCCCCGAAGATGGAGATCAAAAGGAGCAATATGATATTGGCCATATCATGTCACTATTTGATTGCATGTGATGTTTATCATGTTTATGCATCTTATTTGCTTAGAACGACGGTAGTAAATAAGATGATCCCTCATTAAAATTTCAAGAAAGTGTTCCCCCTAACTGTGCACCGTTGCGAAAGTTCGTCGTTTCGAAGCACCACGTGATGATCGGGTGTGATAGATTCTTACGTTCACATACAACGGGTGTAAGCCAGATTTACACACGCGAAACACTTAGGTTAACTTGACGAGCCTAGCATGTACATACATGGCCTCGGAACACAAGAGACCGAAAGGTCGAGCATGAGTCGTATAGTAGATACGACCGACATGAAGATGTTCACCGATGATGACTAGTCCGTCTCACGTGATGATCGGACACGGCCTAGTTGACTCGGATCATGTAATCACTTAGATGACTAGAGGGATGTCTATTTGTGTGGGAGTTGATAAGATGAACTTAATTATCCTGAACATAGTCAAAAGATCTTTGCAAATTATGTCGTAAGCTCGCGCTTTAGTTCCACTGTTTAGATATGTTCCTAGAGAAAATATAGTTGAAAGTTGACAGTAGCGATTATGCGGACAGAAGAAAGTTTATGTCCTTAATGCACCGCTCAGTGTGCTGAACCCCAAACATCGTTTGTGGATGTTGCGAACATCGGACGTACACGTTTTGATAACTACGTGATAGTTTAGTTAAACGGTTTAAAGTTGAGGCACCAAAGACGTTTTTAAAACGTCGCGGAACATATGTGATGTTTCGAGGGCTGAAATTGGGATTTCAGGCTCGTGCCCACGTCAAGAGGTATAAGACCTCTGACGATTTTCTTAGCCTACAAACTAAGGGAGAAAAGCTCAATTGTTGAGTTTGTGCTCAGATTGTCTGAGTGCAACAATCACTTGAATCGAGTGGGAGTTGATCTTCCAGATGAGATAGTGATGTTTCTCCAAAGTCATTACCACCAAGCTGCTAGAGCTTCGTGATGAACTATAACATATCAGGGATAGATATGATGATCCTTGAGGTATTCGCGATGTTTGACACCGCGAAAGTAGAATAATATTATGCAGTTTGGTCATGAGCGTGTAAAACTACATGACTCCAACGTAAAGTTGGTAGGTTGCATTTCCAAAATAAAGATAATGCAATGAGCTTAACTCTTTGGATATGATTCTACCAAACCATTTTAAGTCTAGACATTAGGACAAATTGCTAAACTTCAATCCAAAGGCCATAGAGAATGCCTTCAAGGAGAATTCTGCAATGTTATCCATTCGATTTGCTTGAAATCGATGTCAGATAATGAGCCAATGGTTTCATGTGAATAAAACACACACTTAAGACCATCATGTAGATATGTCTTTTAGAACCATGTAATACCTGAATAGTCTACTCAATGGCTCGGAAGAGCCACTTACCTCGACTTGATGCATTCAAGGAGTCTGAGTGGTTCATCATAGAATTTAAGGTGTGAAAGCCTTAAAATTAGCTTCCCTATGTCACTTGTAGTGCGCATAAAATCCAAATGTTATTAGAATTTAGCATCATAATAATCATAAACTATTGGAATTGCTGGTAGTTTCTGTTTCAACCCAATGTCTCGATGACCAAGGCGAGTATGCTAAGTTTGTCATGTACAAGACACTCTAGAAAATTATCTCGTACACAACATGTGCTACGGGTTGAGTCGTATGTGTAGTACAATCCAGATGATACACAGAGAATGTGCTTGCCATATCCGGTGCATATGGTAAAGAGAAGTTATTCAAAAATTCGAATCTGAGCCCGAGCTCATCTGCACCTGCGCTCACAAAAAAAATCGGAATAAATACTAGAAAAATTCAAAAAAATTCAAAAAAAATTGGGTGGTTGACAATTTGATGCGTGAGGTACGCTCCAATTTTTAAAACATTTGGACTTCTGTGCAGCTCTCAGCAAAAAAGACAAATCGAAGGTCTGTAAAAATGTGTACTGTTCATATACTGTTCTGGTCTGATTTGTCTTTTTTGCTGAGAGCTACACAGAAGTCCAAATGTTTTGAAAATTGGAGCGTACCTCACGCATCAAATTGTCTACCACCCAAATTTTTTTTGGAATTGTTTGAATTTTTCTGATTTTTTTTACGATTTTTTTTTTGACCGGGTGCAGATGCACCCGGGCACCGAAACGCCATTCTCGAAGTTATTTCTCTTTATTGTCATCATAAACTTCGCTATGGAAACTATTTTGATGGATACCTCCATAGTTTAGTAGGGTACAAGTTAAACCTGGGAAGCAATGAAGCATCCCGACATTACTCGAGTACCCACAGGGATAGTAAATATGACTCGAGTTGAGCCAACAAATACCTCATCGCGTCTAGCGATTTTAAAATATCTCCTTCCTCTCAATGAGAGTGGAAACATTGGACTTCTCTACGTATAGAGTTTGTGGTGCATATGTCCACAAGGCACATATCATTTTTCATCCGATTAACTCCCGTAGAAATCTATATATAGACATGAAGATTCTTAAGAAAATCACTGTCGGATATATAGAATACATACAAATGAATTTGTATGAAAATGTTGATACAATATATTGTGATATACAATATATGATGACATAATAATCATGTTCTTATTAGAACATCATAAATGGAAGAAATAAATAGATCACTAAGGAGACTAAGGGACTAAATGTATAGTCTCCAAACATGTCGGTTGATGCATATTCAACCATCATGCTCTCCATGCTCATAGAGTCTCGTGATAGCTTGATGGTGTCAGGTTGAGGGTTTGAAGTGAGTTTCAAACCATTACCCTTGAGGTCCTTTGCGTCCCGATGGCGTGGTTTGGATTGCAGGCACTATCCCATGGGATGCAAGACTGATCTTGATATCCATGACCCGCTTAAGTGCGTTGTGGCCATTGAGGGCAAGTGCCTCACATTGTTAGCCATCGATTATTTATAGGGGCAAGCCAGAGATAATTAATTTACAAGAAGTAAATTAAAAACCATCATGGTTTTGTAATAAGAATGTAAAAATTCGACTCAAGTGTATAATTTGAAAATGCTCAACCTCAATTGTGGGAACATAACACATTGAAGATCATTCGGATCTCACAGTAATAGAGATAGTCTGCACATGGGCAGTAGATCCAACTCATTACCTTGTGTTTTTCTAATATAATGAGGGAGATGTTATTGTCAAAAATTTACAAGTTTGTTGTGCGGGAGAAATCAATCTCGACCGCTATGGCATGTTCATGAAGAATGGCAATGTGGTAAACACAAAGAACATATCATCTCCGGTGAAAAACTGATAATTTATTTATATTACAGATTGTGTAATATAAATACAAATTAATGTTGCAAAATTAATAGATTTCAAGAAAGGTGGCTCGAAATCATTAATGCGAATCTCAAAATGCTAAGGATGACACCTTGAATTTTGCATATGTATTTGCAAGAAATTGAAAATCTCAATTGCAAATAGACGTATTAATCTCGACATGTGATTAACATGAAAATAGATACATCATAGAAATATTCCGGAATACCACGTACTCAATGGAGAAACAGTACTGCAGTGGTACTGAATTTAACTTTGCAAGAGATTAAAATCTCGATTGCAAATAGATGTAATTTATCTCAACACTTGACAAATGTGAAAATATAACAAACTAAAAACAGGGATAAAATCACTGTTAAAAGTTGTTGTTAGAACTAATTTTCTGAAAAGAAAAGAGTAAACTAGTAAAGCAAATACTAGTACAGGAGTGTTGATGACTCAACTAGTAAAGCAATTAAGCAAACACTAGTACGGGAGTGCTAATGACTCAACCGCATGCAGGTAAGCCACGTAGTAGTACACGTATGTGCGGCAGTCCACGACCTGGTCAATCGAGTACAGATAAGGAGAGAGACATTCCCAATTACTCAATCCCCATCCTCACCAGACTAACAGGCAGAGACTGACTTCCATGGCCGACCGGTGCCACCTCCAGCCACGCTGCCACGGCGTTCATCGGCGACGGGTGGAGGGACCAAGTGCTCCATCGTCTTCCTCGGGAGAGGAACCACCAATGAGGTCGTGGCTGGAAGCCACGCCGGTGGAGACGCCGTTTGCGGCACCGTTCGTGAGGCCGAGCGCCGCGGGGCTCCATGTGCCGGAGCGGCCGCTCGACGGCGAGCTCGCCAACGGGACGCCAAGGGCCATGAGACGGCGGCGAGCGCCCGAGTGCGGCGAAGGCTGAGGAGTTGCAGGCGCCGGGGTCAGCAGGCGTGGCGCGACGCGACGGCGTGGGTGTTGACGCCCGCGGTACTACTGGAGCAGCTCAGAAGGGGCTCGTAGGGCGAGAGCCGTGTCGTGCCTCCGCATTGGAGGCCGCGGTCGTGCCTCAACCATGCTCCGCGTTGGGAGTCACCTCCTCTGCCGGGGGTGTTGCGCCGGAGGGCGCTGCCTCCCTGAGCTGAGGTCGTGCCATGGCCACCACTTCGCGGGTTGCGCGCCTCTCTGTGAGCGGGCGCGACCGTTGCCGTGGTCCCCTGCGCTCGTAGGGGCAAGGCCGAGGCCAGGCGCGGGGTGTGCCGGGAGGAACGACCGCACCTTTTGCTCGTCGCGCGTGCGTCGGATGGCGCAGCCGAGGGCCCGACCACCGCAGTGCTTTGCGACGAGGCTGAACTCCACGCCGTGGGGAGCCGTGCAAGAGGGCTGTCTGTCAGTCTCGTGGGCGGGGCGCGCGAGGGCGGCCACGGCGATGGACGGAGCGCGGGAGCGCGGCCACGGGCGGGGCGCAGGTGGCCACGCGGGCGGGCGCGGCCTGGCGCTGCCGGCTGTATGGCGCGGTTGCGGCGTACGCCAGTGCCAGGGGCCGATGATACGACACAGTTGCTGATGCTAATGCTTTCTACAGTGGAAAAACACGGTGAAGAACCTTTTTTTCTTCTCATGTGGTGCCTTTTTGCATCAGTCTGTTGATTGATCTTCTGGCCTTGGTGATCTTTGAATCAATGGATGCCAACGCCCACTTATTCTGTTGTCGATTCAGGAATAGAGTCGACGGCGGCTGGGTAGACGCCCTGTTTCTTCTGATTTTGGCCGAACACCTATGATTTTCTTTCTTCGATTTGCTCTTTCTGTATGCACTTGATGAAGTAACTCACGTGAGTGCATAGCGTAAACCAAGAAGAGAAAACAATCAAATCAATTGTTAGATCATTGATGTTAATCACAAAAGATAAGAAATTTGCTTTCTCCTGATCGATCTCTTGAACGGCGGTGCATCTCTGCAGTGGGCGGCTGATTTCTCCAGCGATCTGGCCATGATCGGCAATCTTCGGAAGGAAGCCCAGCAGTGGGGGTTTCGCCGGAAGCGGTTCCATGCGCCATCCCTTCTGCGCTGGATACTCTTCTCACCGCCGCTGGCCGCAAAGGGCCTGTGAGTGAACGGGCCCCTATTCACTTGATGATGGGATTACATATATAGCCCCTGAAGGGATACGACCGAAGGAATGTGAGGCAACCGCCTCGGTTAGAAAAAGCAAGGATTATTTTGCACTGGAGTGTTATCCACCGCACCTCTATGTAACCTTCAGTAGCATCAGAGCGTCACCCTGCTGGCGACAAGCTTTTGGCCAGTGAGGCCGCATTTTTCTGCATTTATTAGCATCTAGCAAAGCCTTTCTTCCGTCGCCCATGTGAAGCCAACAAAGGCTCCTGTCTGAGAACAAGACTGCATCATCAGGATCAAGCTGCATTGCCTACATTACACAAGACAAATCGACAGTTCAGCTTACTAAGTTTATTTTAACTCAAATTGAATTAGTTAACTGGATAAAAAAAAGTTAGGAAGCTGTCAACACTCAAACAAGAAATCTACACATTTTTTATTCATACTAGCCTACATAAAATACAAATTAGCAAGTCTACAAAAGCCAGCCTAACATACATTTACTAAATATATAGCACAATGTTAAAGTACACTCATTTATTCTATTCTAGTCCTAACAAGAAAAATCTGCACATAGCTGCAGAGTAACTTTTGAACTAAATAACTTACATTAAAAAGCTTGCTTTTCCATTATCCCACTCGTTCATTATAGTCATCCCTGTGTTTTTTTCCTGACTGTGAGGCAAAGGCCACTCCCTCC
>NC_041381.1:49800083-49826159 GCF_002162155.2 Triticum dicoccoides | reverse complement strand
CCCGCCGTCTTTATTAATTGGTATAAAATAATAAAATAGGTAGCGCAAGCAAGGAAGCAACTCCAAAACAAAAAATATTATTGTCTGCCAAAAAAGTGGTCAAGACACAGAATCCTAATCACATCCTCAAACATATTGCATTACTCATCAAGGTGACACTATTTTTTCCTGTTTATACCTGAGCAGAAGTACCAAGAATATCTCATGGTCCATATCCATTATCACAGAATGAGTACTTTGCACCACGAAATTGAGAGGATACATGACCAAAGCAACAAAAAGAAAGACACAGCATACTGTCAGCTGAACCCTATTCTGAACAAATCCTAAGTTATTGGAAATAACAAAGCCAGCTAGAGCCTATGCCCTGGACCATTTCAGTAGGAACCTTCCCATGACTCAAAGTTTTTGATAAACGACACCCAGCTCCATGTGGAGCTCCAGGTATTCTGGTATATTCTTGCCCAAAAGTATTACGTTGGACTGTGCATTCAACAACTAATGCAAAACAAGGATAAAATTCTTTTGAAATCATATATGAAGTTTTGAACCTTAAATATTTTCACACAGAGCTATGCAAGAAACCAAGGTTTTTGAGTCGCCTAGCCAAGTCGAGTCGCCATGCCTCCGACTAGTGGCTCGCTGCGATTAGTCTGCGACTTGTCGTGATTAATCGCCCCAAGTCGCCCCAGGTGTTAAGAGGAGGAGGAGGAGGAGGAGGAGGAGGATGAGGGGGAAGAGGTGCTGTTGCAGGCGGAGGAGGGGGAAGGCAGCTGCTTGGAGGATACTTCAGCTCGGAGAAGGCAGCAGCAGCTCGTAGGAGCAATGGAGGCGGCAATTCTGATGTGGGATGGGAGCACGCGTCTTGCTCCTCCTCTGTTTCGTGCTAGAGAGCTGGCCCAATAGGCCCATTATATAACCATAGCTTCCAAATAAAATCCAAACCGTCCATATGCTCTAATCTGGACCGTGCATCTGCTCTCCCATGTGCCTTTCTCCTTCGTCTCTTCCGTGCTTCTCGTCGTACAGGCGGCGCACTCCTAGCTTCGTCTCCTCCTCCCCCGCCTCGAACTCTGGCCTCCTCACCTTCCCAGTCTTCCCTCCCTTGGCCTTGCTGAAGCAAGCCGCCCTGCTTTGAGGTCCTAGTCGCCCGACTAGTCATCGACTAATCGTCGACTAGCCTACCAGCCGCGCGACTCGCTCCTCAAGCCAAGTCGCCTGCGCAAGCCAACCTCGCTCCAACGACTCGGCGATTAGTCGACGATTAGTCGGCGACTCAAAAACCTTGCAAGAAACTATAAATTATAATGCATGCAACATAAACTGAAATGCTGGAAAGCTAAACAAAGCAAGAAATATATGGTGCTTTAATATACCCGACTGTACAATTTTGCTGCGACAGCATAATCTTTTTTCTTTAAAGAGATATTCCCTAGTGATATAAGCTCTGATGCCACGATTTCCCGTTTAAGCATGGGCTCCTCCTGAACCTACAGAACATCAATTAAATCAATTCTATGCAGGATACATGTGATACATTATATCTGACAAAACAACCTTAATGTTTGCTGTAAATATATGGAGGAAAAAGGATTTGATTACATAAGCGTATCTTTTCTCAAATTTCTATGACTGCACAAGCATAATATTTTGAGTACTCCTGATAATCTCCTAACATCCATGCTCAGTATTGTAAGTACAAAAATTACCGCCAAAATTGTCATAAACTGGTACAATGTTTAGGTAGCTATTAATATCAACATGGCACATATGCAGATGTCCTCCCCAGCCGCAATGCTCCACAAGTTTTTTCAGAAAAAAATGGTTACGGAAGTGTCCAGTACAGCATGCCACAGCTGCAGCCAGTATGAAAAACAAATGCCAGAAATGGAAGTACAAAAAAAATTCAGTATGGAAAATAAACAAAGAAAATGGGTACCCAACAAAATTAAATTCATGGACTTGACAAAGCTCAGATGAATGTACAACACCTTAACTAGGAGCTTGATACATTCTGTTGAGTTAGCATCTCTAGCAGCCATAAGAGGTGTCACACCATTTACCATCTTGTTGTACCGGAGAAATATAAAGATATCAGCTCCAATGGTCAATACATAGAACTAAACTGATGAGGCAAGCCTTCAGCAAAGAAAATTGATTCAGTACACCCGCAGTAAAATCAGTGAGAAGGTTAATTTTATCAAGATAATGCCACAGTAAAATTTGTCTTCTTCTTAAAGATCCATTTGTTTTCTATCGCTCGCCGATCATCGGGCAAGTCAGGCAAAGTCCATACTTTGTTTTCATACATGGATTCTATCTTGGATTGCATGGCTTCTAGCCATTTGTTGGAATCTGGGCCCGCCATCGCTTCTTCATAGTTCGAAGGTTCACTATTGTCTAACAACATGATTTCCAGGACAGGGTTGCCATACCACTCTGGTGTGGAACGTGTCCTTGTGGACCTACGAAGTTCAGTAGCAACTTGATCAGAAGTACCTTGATCATCATCATTAATTTCCTCTCCAGTCGGTGTAGGCACCACAGGAACGTTTTCCTGAGCTGCACTACTTTCCGGTTCAAGAGGTAGTACTTCATCGAGTTCTACTTTCCTCCCACTTACTCCTTTCGAGAGAAACTCTTTTTCCAGAAAGGATCCGTTCTTGGCAACAAAGATCTTGCCTTCGGATCTAAGGTAGAAGGTATACCCAATGGTTTCCTTAGGGTATCCTATGAAGACACATTTTTCCGACTTGGATTCGAGCTTTTCAGGTTGAAGTTTCTTGACATAAGCATCGCATCCCCAAACTTTTAGAAACGACAGCTTAGGTTTCTTCCCAAACCACAATTCATACGGTGTCGTCTCAACGGATTTAGACGGTGCCCTATTTAAAGTGAATGTAGCTGTCTCTAGAGCGTATCCCCAAAATGATAGCGGTAAATCGATAAGAGACATCATAGATCGCACCATATCCAATAGAGTGCGATTACGACGTTCGGACACACCGTTACGCTGAGGTGTTCCAGGCGGCGTGAGTTGTGAAACGATTCCACATTTCCTTAAGTGTGTACCAAATTCATGACTTAAATATTCTCCTCCACGATCTGATCGTAGGAACTTTATCTTTCGGTCACGTTGATTCTCTACCTCATTCTGAAATTCCTTGAACTTTTCAAAGGTCTCAGACTTGTGTTTCATCAAGTAGACATACCCATATCTACTCAAGTCATCAGTGAGAGTGAGAACATAACAATATCCTCCGCGAGCCTCAATGATCATTGGACCGCACACATCGGTATGTATGATTTCCAATAAGTTGGTTGCTTGCTCCATTGTTCCGGAGAACGGAGTCTTGGTCATTTTACCCATGAGGCATGGTTCGCACGTGTCAAATGATTCATAATCGGGAGACTCTAAAAGTCCATCAGTATGGAGCTTCTTCATGCGCTTGACACCTATGTGACCAAGGCGGCAGTGCCACAAGTATGTGGGATTATTGTTATCAACTTTACATCTTTTGGTATTCACACTATGAATATGTGTAACATTACGTTCGAGATTCATTAAAAATAAAACATTGACCATCGGGGCATGACCATAAAACATATCTCTCATATAAATAGAACAATCATTATTCTTGGATTTAAATTAGTAGCCATCTCGCATCAAACAAGATCCAGATACAATGTTCATACTCAAACTTGGCACTAAATAACAATTATTGAGGTTTAAAACTAATCCCGTGGGTAAATATAGAGGTAGCGTGCCGACGGCGATCACATCGACCTTGGAACCATTCCCGACGCGCATCGTCACCTCGTCCTTTGCCAGTCTCCCCTTATTCCGCAGCTCCTGCTGTGAGTTACAAATGTGAGCAACGGCACCGGTATCAAATACCCAGGAGTTACTACGAGTACTGGTAAGGTACACATCAATTACATGTATATCAAATATACCTTTAGTGTTGCCGGCCTTCTTGTCCGCTAAGTATTTGGGGTAGTTCCGCTTCCAGTGACCCTTCCCCTTGCAATAAAAGCACTCAGTCTCAGGCTTGGGTCCATTCTTTGACTTCTTCCCGGCAACTGGCTTACCGGGCGCGGCAACATCTTTGCCGTCCTTCTTGAAGTTCTTCTTACCCTTGCCCTTCTTGAACTTAGTGGTCTTATTGACCATCAACACTTGATGTTCTTTCTTGATTTCAACATCTGCTGACTTCAGCATTGAGAATACTTCAGGAATGGTCTTCACCATCCCCTGCATATTGTAGTTCAACACAAAGCTCTTGTAGCTCGGTGGGAGCGACTGAAGGATTCTGTCAATGACCGCCTCGTCCGGGAGGTTGATCTCCAGCCGGGACAGGCGGTTGTGCAACCCAGACATTTTGAGTATGTGCTCACTGACAGAACTGTTTTCCTCCATCTTACAACTATAGAACTTGTCGGAGACTTCATATCTCTCGACCCGGGCATGAGCTTGGAAAACCATTTTCAGCTCCTCGAACATCTCATATGCTCCGTGTTTCTCAAAATGCTTTTGGAGCCCCAGTTCTAAGCTGTAAAGCATGCCGCACTGAACGAGGGAGTAATCATCAGCACGTGATTGCCAAGTGTTCATAACGTCTTGGTTCTCTGGGATGGGTGCTTCACCTAGTGGTGCACCTAGGACATAATCTTTCTTAGCTTCTATGAGGATGATCCTCAGGTTCCGGACCCAGTCTGAATAGTTGCTGCCATCATCTTTCAGCTTGGTTTTCTCTAGGAACGCGTTGAAGTTCATGTTGACATGAGCGTTGGCCATTTGATCTACAAGACATATTTTGCAAAAGTTTTAGACTAAGTTCATGATAATTAAGTTCATCTAATCAAATTATTTAATGAACTCCCACTCAGATTAGACATCCCTCTAGTCATGTAAGTGTTACACGATCCGAGTCGACTAGGCCATGTCCGATCATCACGTGAGACAGACTAGTCATCATCGGTGAACATCTCCATGTTGATCGTATCTTCCATACGACTCATGTTCGACCTTTCGGTCTCTGTGTTCCGAGGCCACGTCTGTACATCCTAGGCTCGTCAAGTTAACCCTAAGTGTTCTGCATGTGTAAATTTGTCTTACACCCGGTTGTATGTGAACGTAAGGATCTATCACACCCGATCATCATGTGGTGCTTCGAAACGACGAACTTTAGCAACGGTGCACAGTTAGGGGGAACACTTTCTTGAAATTATTATAAGGGATCATCTTATTTACTACCGCCGTTCTAAGTAAACAAGATGCATAAAACATAATAAACATCACATGCAATTATATAGTAGTGACATGATATTGCCAATATCATATAGCTTCTTCGATCTCCATCTTCGGGGCTCCATGATCATCTTCGTCACCGGCATGACACCATGATCTCCATCATCATGATCTCCATCATTGTGTCTTCATGAAGTTGTCACGCCAACGACTACTTCTACTTCTATGGCTAACGCGTTTAGCAACAAAGTAAAGTAATTTACATGGCGTTCTTCAATGACACGCAGGTCATACAAAAATAAAGACAACTCCTATGGCTCCTGCCGGTTGTCATACTCATCGACATGCAAGTCGTGATTCCTATTACAAGAACATGATCTCATACATCACAATATATCATTCATCATTCATCACAACTTCTGGCCATATCACATCACATTACAATTGCTGCAAAAACAAGTTAGACGTCCTCTAATTGTTGTTGCATCTTTTACGCGGCTGCAATTGGGTTCTAGCAAGAACGTTTTCTTACCTACTAATAACCACAACGTGATTTTGTCAACTTCTATTTACCCTTCATAAGGACCCTTTTCATCTAATCCGCTCCAACTAAAGTAGGAGAGACAGACACCCACTAGCCACCTTATGCAACTAGTGCATGTCAGTCGGTGGAACCTGTCTCACGTAAGCGTACGTGTAAGGTCGGTCGGGCCGCTTCATCCCACAATACCGCTGAAGCAAGAAAAGACTAGTAGCGGCAAGCAAGTTGACAAGACCTACGCCCACAACAAAATTGTGTTCTATTCGTGCAATAGTGAACTACGCATGGCTCATGATGCCACTGTTGGGGAACGTTGCAGAAAATAAAAAATTTCCTATGGTTTCACCAAGATCCATCTATGAGTTCATCTAAGCAACGAGTGAACCCCCGGGACCCTTCCGGTACAATACCGGGTGACCCCAAAACTTTCCCGATGGCCGAAACAGCACTTCCTATATAGTTTTCTTTACCTCTGGACCATTCCGGAACTCCTCGTGATGTCCGGGATCTCATCTGGGACTCCGAACAACATTCGGTTTGCTGCATACTCATATTCATACAACCCTAGCGTCACCGAACCTTAAGTGTGTAGACCCTACGGGTTCGGGAGACATGCAGACATGACCGAGACAGCTCTCCGGTCAATAACCAACAGCGGGATCTGGATACCCATGTTGGCTCTCCGGTCAATAACCAACCCCGTATACTATTCCCTTTGTCAGCCAGTATGTTACTTGCCCGAGACTCGATCGTCGGTATCCCAATACCTCGTTCAGTCTCGTTACCGGCAAGTCACTTTACTCGTACTGTAATGCATGATCCCGTGACCAGACACTTGGTCACTTTGAGCTCATTATGATGATGCACTACCGAGTGGGCCCAGTGATACCTCTCCGTAACACGGAGTGACAAATCCCAGTCTCGATCCGTGTCAACCCAACAGACACTTTCGGAGATACCTGTAGTGCACCTTTATAGTCACCCAGTTATGTTGTGACGTTTGGTACACCCAAAGCACTCCTACGGTATCCGGGAGTTACACGATCTCGTGGTCTAAGGAAGAGATACTTGACATTGGAAAAGCTCTAGCAAAACGAACTACACGATCTTGTGCTATGCTTAGGAATGGGTCTTGTCCATCACATCATTCTCCTAATGATGTGATCCCATTGTCAACGACATCTAATTCCCATAGTCAGGAAACCATGACTATCTGTTGACCAACGAGCTAGTCAACTAGAGGCTTACTAGGGACGTATTGTGGTCTATGTATTCACACGTGTATTACGATTTCCGGATAATACAATTATAGCATGAATAAAAGACAATTATCATGAACAAGGAAATATAATAATAATCCTTTTATTATTGCCTCTAGGGCATATTTCCAACAGTCGGGCCACATGTACCGACAACAATAAGTCGTATGGTGACTTACTGACTTTTACACAATGTATGTTGCATTTTGCATTTTGATTCAGAAGTGAGATTCCATCGGGAATCAATCATATATGTCTGAATCTAGTGATCCACATGGATATGTAATCACTACATCTATCAACTGCAGAGGTAGATGATTTTGTACTGCCAATGATATAAGTTATCGGAAAGAGATTCCACCTCTAGAGAATAGTTGGGTATCTGCGTGAACCCTTGTGCTACAATACTTGCTCTTTGTTTCACCACCTCGTTATTCTCAATTCCGTTTCCAGAAGAAAACTGGTGTAGGTGTTGCTTATGCATATCTTTCCATTTGTGAGCAAGATCATTTCTACCTAGATTATACCCTTTGTTTGAGTTCAGTCCGAGTGTTGTTCACACTTTGCCATGGCTATGGTCTTTGGATCTGAATCACTTGAAAGGTTTTTTCAATCTAGTTGTGAAATGTATGTCGACAATTGTAGACTTTCGGTTATATGTTTCTCCAGAATCTATATATCAATATATAGTTGATGGAAATATCGTTACCCATGGTGACTGCTCGCGATTTCCCAATGCGATTGAGTCGGGTATTCCAATGTCCCGGTCATTGTGTGCACTGCGACATGGGTTGGTGGAGGTTTCCCGTCCACTGGGTGTATGCTACCCATCAAGTGTTTGTCAACGTGAAGTTGACTTGCATTTACTGATTCACAGGCCTTGATATCCTTGCTTGCGAGAAGCTGAATCCTGATGTACTTCTGCCATACATCTCCCCCCGTTGCTTTGAACGGGAAGTGGAGTGGATTTTGTTGGTACCTCCACTCTTTCAGGCGTACTTTTGCGAGATTGTAGGATTCTGTGACACCTTTATAGTCCGTAAATGAATCTGGTAGGTTATTTGCAATGTGTTGCAAATCTTGTGAACGCATGGTTCAGGTCTTTGAGTACGTGGATTTGAGGCAGAAATGTGTTGAACATTCCACTAATTTCCTGGCATTTGTATGGTACTTGAAATCTCCCCCTAATGCTTGGAAACGTTCCTCATTGAATCAGCATACTGGCCTTGAATAACTCCCCATGTGAGGGGCTTGAGGTATTGGCGGCAATACAGTTATTCCTCACATAGATCCCAACTATATGTTGAGTGGCCAATGATGTATGTCGGGTGGTGATATCGGTATGCAACCGAATTACCGCAGATAGGAAATACTTGGTAGATTTCCACGTATCAAAGACAGAGGGGAATAATATTATGCAGTTTGGTCATGAGCGTGTAAAACTACATGACTCCAACGTAAAGTTGGTAGGTTGCAATTCCAAAATAAAGATAATGCAATGAGCTTAACTCTTTGGATATGATTCTACCAAACCATTTTAAGTCTAGACATTAGGACAAATTGCTAAACTTCAATCCAAAGGCCATAGAGAATGCCTTCAAGGAGAATTCTGCAATGTTATCCATTCGATTTGCTTGAAATCGATGTCAGATAATGAGCCAATGGTTTCGTGTGAATAAAGCACACACTTAAGACCATCATGTAGATATGTCTTTTAGAACCATGTAATACCTGAATAGTCTACTCAATGGCTGGGAAGAGCCACTTACCTCGACTTGATGCATTCAAGGAGTCTGAGTGGTTCATCATAGAATTTAAGGTGTGGAAGCCTTAAAATTAGCTTCCCTATGTCACTTGTAGTGCGCATAAAATCCAAATGTTATTAGAATTTAGCATCATAATAATCATAAACTATTGGAATTGCTGATAGTTTCTGTTTCAACCCAATGTCTCGATGACCAAGGCGAGTATGCTAAGTTTGTCATGTACAAGACACTCTAGAAAACTATCTCGTACACAACATGTGCTACGGGTTGAGTCGTATGTGTAGTACAATCCAGATGATACACAGAGAATGTGCTTTCCATATCCGGTGCATATGGTAAAGAGAAGTTATTCGAAAATTCGAATCTGAGCCCGAGCTCATCTGCACCTGCACTCACAAAAAAAATCGGAATAAATACTAGAAAAATTCAAAAAAAATCAAAAAAATTGGGTGGTGGAAAATTTGATGCGTGAGGTACGCTCCAATTTTTAAAACATTTGGACTTCTGTGCAGCTCTCAGCAAAAAAGACAAATCGAAGGTCTGTAAAAATGTGTACTGTTCATATACTGTTCTGGTCTGATTTTTCTTTTTTGCTGAGAGCTGCACAGAAGTCCAAATGTTTTGAAAATTGGAGCGTACCTCATGCATCAAATTGTCTACCACCCAAAAAATTTTTGGAATTGTTTGAATTTTTCTGATTTTTTTACGAATTTTTTTTGACCGGGTGCAGATGCACCCGGGCACCGAAATGCCATTCTCGAAGTTATTTCTCTTTATTGTCATCATAAGTTTCGCTATGGAAACTATTTTGATGGATACCTCCATAGTTTAGTAGGGTACAAGTTAAACCTGGGAAGCAATGAAGCATCCCGACGTTACTCGAGTACCCACAGGGATAGTAAATATGACTCGAGTTGAGCCAACAAATACCTCATCGCGTCTAGCAATTTTAAAATATCTCCTTTCTCTCAATGAGAGTGGAAACATTGGACTTCCCTAAGTATAGAGTTTGTGGTGCATATGTCCACACGGCACATATCATTTTTCATCCGATTAACTCCCGTAGCAATCTATATATGTTGGAAATATGCCCTAGAGGCAATAATAAATTAAGTTATTATTATATTTCCTTGTTCATGATAATCGTTTATTATCCATGCTATAATTGTATTGATAGGAAACTCAGATACTTGTGTGGGTACATAGACAACACCATGTCCCTAGTAAGCCTCTAGTTGACTAGCTCGTTGATCAACAGATGGTTACGGTTTCCTGACCATGGACATTGGATGTCATTGATAACGGGATCACATCATTAGCAGAATGATGTGATGGGCAAGACCCAATCCTAAGCCTAGCACAAAGATCGTGTAGTTCATATGCTAAAGCTTTTCTAATGTCAAGTATCTTTTCCATAGACCATGAGATTGTGCAACTCCCGGATACCGTAGGAATGCTTTGGGTGTACCAAACGTCACAAGGGTAACTGGGTGGCTATAAAGGTGCACTACAGGTATCTCCGAAAGTGTCTGTTGGGTTGGCACGAATCAAGACTGGGATTTGTCACTCCGTGTAAACGAAGAGGTATCTCTGGTCCCACTCGGTAGGACATCATCATAATGTGCACAATGTGACCAAGGGGTTGATCACGGGATGATTTGTTATGGAACGAGTAAAGAGACTTGCCGGTAACGAGATTGAACAAGGTATCAGGATACCGACGACCGAATCTCGGGCAAGTACAATACCGCTAGACAAAGGGAATTGTATACGGGATCGATTGAGTCCTTGACATCGTAGTTCATCCGATGAGATCATCGTGGAACATGTGGGAGCCAACATGGATATCCAGATCCCGCTGTTGGTTATTGACCGGAGAACGTCTCGGTCATGTCTACATGTCTCCCGAACCCGTAGGGTCTACACACTTAAGGTTCGATGACGCTAGGGTTATAAAGGAAGTTTGTATGTGGTTAGCGAATATTGTTCGGAGTCCCAGATGAGATCCCGGATGTCACGAGGAGTTCCGGAATGGTCCGGAGGTAAAGATTTATATATGGAAAGTTGTTGTTCGGGTTCCGGAAAAAGTTCGGGTTTTTTTGGTATTGTACATGGAAGCTTCCAGAAGGTTCCGGAGGATTCCGGAGGGGTTTGGAGGTCCGGAAATTGTTCCACCACGTCCAATACAGTAGCATGGGCTGTAGGGGGGGCGCCCTAGCCTTAATGGGCCTGGGGCACCAGCCCCCCCAAGGCCCATGCGCATGGGAAGGGGAAACCCCTAAGGGGGAGGGCCTCCACTTGACTTGGGAGGCACTCCTCCCCCCCTTGGCCGCCGCCCCCTCCTCATATTGGATTTGAGGGGGGCGGCCCCCCTCTCCCTTGCCCCTACATATATGTGGGGGGTGGTTCGGCACTAGGATCTCCAGTGATTTGGATCACGACGAGTACGACTCCTTCAACCCCGTTCTCTTGAGCGCTTCCGCTTAGTGAGCTACAAGGGTATGTAGATGCACTCTCCTTCCCCTCGTTGCTGGTTTCTCCTTAGATAGATCTTGGTGACACGTAGGAAAATTTTGAATTTCTGCTACGTTCCCCAACAGTGGCATCATGATCTAGGTCTATTGCGTAGATTCTTTGCACGAGTAGAACACAAAGTAGTTGTGGGCGTTGATTTTGTTCAATATGCTTACCGTTACTAGCCCAATCTTGTTTTGACGGTATTGTGGGATGAAGCGGCCCGGACCGACCTTACACGTACTCTTACGTGAGACAGGTTCCACCGACTGACATGCACTTGGTGCATAAGGTGGCTAGCGGGTGCCAGTCTCTCCCACTTTAGTCAGAACTGATTCGATGAAAAGGGTCCTTATGAAGGGTAAATAGCAATTGGCATATCACGTTGTGGATTTGCGTAGGTAAGAAACGTTCTTGCTAGAAACCCATAGCAGCCACGTAAAACATGCAGACAACAATTAGAGGACGTCTAACTTGTTTTTGCAGGGTATGCTATGTGATGTGATATGGCCAAGAAGAATGTGATGAATGATATGTGATGTATGAGATTGATCATGTTCTTGTAATAGGATTCACGACTTGCATGTCGATGAGTATGACAACCGGCAGGAGCCATAGGAGTTGTCTTTATTTATTGTATGACCTGCGTGTCATTGAACAACGCCATGTAATTACTTTACTTTATTGCTAACCGGTAGCCATAGTAGTAGAAGTAATAAGTTGGCGAGACAACTTCATGGAGACACGATGATGGAGATCATGGTGTCATGCCGGTGACGATGATGATCATGGAGCCCCGAAGATGGAGATCAAAAGGAGCAATATGATATTGGCCATATCATGTCGCTATTTGATTGCATGTGATGTTTATCATGTTTATGCATCTTATTTTCTTAGAACGACGGTAGTAAATAAGATGATCCCTCATTAAAATTTCAAGAAAGTGTTCCCCTAACTGTGCACCGTTGCGAAAGTTCGTCGTTTCGAAGCACCACGTGATGATCGGGTGTTATAGATTCTTACGTTCACATACAACGGGTGTAAGCCAGATTTACACACGCGAAACACTTAGGTTAACTTGACGAGCCTAGCATGTACAGACATGGCCTCGGAACACAAGAGACCGAAAGGTCGAGCATGAGTCATATAGTAGATACGACCAACATGAAGATGTTCACCGATGATGACTAGTCCGTCTCACGTGATGATCGGACACGGCCTAGTTGACTTGGATCATGTAATCACTTAGATGACTAGAGGGATGTCTATTTGTGTGGGAGTTCATAAGATGAACTTAATTATCCTGAACATAGTCAAAAGATCTTTGCAAATTATGTCGTAAGCTCGCGCTTTAGTTCCACTGTTTAGATATGTTCCTAGAGAAAATATAGTTGAAAGTTGACAGTAGCGATTATGCGGATAGAAGAAAGCTTATGTCCTTAATGCACTGCTTAGTGTGCTGAACCCCAAACGTCGTTTGTGGATGTTGCGAACATCAGACGTACACGTTTTGATAACTACGTGATAGTTCAGTTAAACGGTTTAAAGTTGAGGCACCAAAGACTTTTTCGAAACGTCGCGGAACATATGTGATGTTTCGAGGGCTGAAATTGGGATTTCAGGCTCGTGCCCATGTCAAGAGGTATAAGACCTCCGACGATTTTCTTAGCCTACAAACTAAGGTAGAAAAGCTCAATTGTTGAGCTTGTGCTCTGATTGTCTGAGTGTAACAATCACTTGAATCGAGTGGGAGTTGATCTTCCAGATGAGATAGTGATGTTTCTCCAAAGTCATTACCACCAAGCTGCTAGAGCTTCGTGATGAACTATAACATATCAGGGATAGATATGATGATACTTGAGGTATTCGCGATGTTTGACACCGCGAAAGTAGAAATCAAGAAGGAGCATCAATTGTTGATGGTTGATGAAACCACTAGTTTCAAGAAGGGCAAGGGCAAGAAGGGATACTTCATGAAACGGCAAATCAGCTGCTGCTCTAGTGAAGAAACCCAAGGTTGAACCCAAACCCGAGACTAAGTGCTTCTGTAATAAGGGGAACAACCACTGGAGCAGAATTACCCTAGATACTTGGTAGATGAGAAGGCTTGCAAGGTCGATAGAAGTATATTGGATATGCATTATGTTAATGTGTACTTTACTAGTACTCCTAGTAGCACCAGGGTATTAAGATACCGGTTCGGTTGCTAAAGTGTTAGTAACTCAAAATAAAAGAGCTACAGAATAAACGAAGACTAGCTAAAGGTGAGCTAACGATATGTGTTGGAAGTGTTTCCAAGTTTGATGTGATCAAACATCGCGCGCTCCCTCTACCATCAAGATTAGTATTAAACCTGAATAATTGTCATTTGGTGTTTGCGTTGAGCATAGACATGATTGGATTATGTCTATCGCAATACGGTTATTCATTTAAGGAGAATAATGATTACTCTATTTATTTGAATAATACCTTCAATGGTCTTGCACTTAAAGGAGCGGTTTATTGAATCTCAATCGTAGTGATACACATTTTCATGCCAAAAGATATAAGATAGTAATGATAGTACCACTTACATGTGGCACTGCCATGTAAGTCATATTGGTATAAATCGCATGAAGAAGCTCCATGTTGATAGATCTTTGGACTCACTCGTTTTTGAAAAGTTTGAGAAATGCGAGCCATGTCTATTGGTGTATATGCATGAAGGAACTCCATGCAGATGGATCGTTTGGATTCACTTGATTTTGAATCACTTGAGATATGCAAATCATACCACATGGGCAAGATGACTGAAAGCCTCGTTTTCAGTAAAATGGAACAAGAAAGCAACTTGTAGGAAGTAACACATTTTGATGTGTGTAGTCCAATGAGTGTTGAGGCATGCAGTGAATATCGTTATGTTCTTACTTCACAGATGATTCGAGTAGATGTTGAGTATATTTACTTGATGAAACACAAGTCTGGATTATTGAATAGTTCAAGTAATTTCAGAGTGAAGTTGAAGATCATTGTGACAAGAGGATAAAATGTCTATGATATGATCATAGAGATGAGTATCTGAGTTACGAGCTTTGGCACGCAATTAAGACATTGTGGATATTGTTTCACAATTAATACCGCCTGGAACACCATAGTGTGATGGTGTGTCCGAACATCATAGTTGCACCCTATTGGATATGGTGCGTACCATGACGTCTCTCATCGAATTACCACTATCGTTCATGGGTTAGGCATTAGAGACAACCGCACTCACTTTAATAGGGCACCACGTAATTCTGTTGAGACGACACCGTTTGAACTATGGTTTGGAGAAACCTAAGTTGTCGTTTCGTAAAGGTTTGGGGCTGCGATGCTTATGTGAAAAAGTTTCAGGTTGATAAGCTCAAACCCAAAGCGGATAAAATGCATCTTCATAGGACACCCAAAAACAGTTGGGTATACCTCCTATCTCAGATCCGGAAGCAAAAGTAATTGCTTCTAGAAACGGGTCCTTTCTCGAGGAAAAGTTTCTCTCAAAAGAATGAGTGGGAGGATGGTGGAGACTTGATAAGGTTATTGAACCATCACTTCAACTAGTGTGTAGCAGGGCACAAGAAGTTGTTCCTGTGGCACCTACACCAATTGAAGTAGAAGCTTATGATAGTGATCATGAAACTTCGGATCAAGTCACTACCAAACCTCGTAGGTCGACAAGGATGCGTACTGCTTCAGAGTGGTACAGTAATCCTGTCTTGAAGGTCATGTTGCTAGACAACAATGAACCTACGAGCTATGGAGAAGCGATGGTGGGCCTATATTTCGACAAATGGTTAGAATCCATGAAATCCGAGATAGGATCCATGTATCAGAACAAAGCATGTACTTTGGTGGACTTGCCCGATGATCGGCAAGCCATTGAGATAATGGATCTTTAAGAAGAAGACGGGCGTGGACGGTAATGTCACCGTCTATGAAGCTCGACTTGTGGTGAAGAGTTTTTCACAAGTTCAAGGAGTTGACTACGATGAGATTTTCTCATCCGTAGCGATGCTTAAGTCCGTCGAAATCATGTTAGCATTAGCTGCATTTATGAAATCTGGCAGATGGATGTCAAAACGAGTTTCCTTACCAGTCTTCGTAAGGAAAGGTTGTATGCGATACAATCAGAAAGGTTTTGTCGATCCTAAGGATGCTAAAAGGTATGCAAAGCTCCAGCAATCCTTCTAAGGACTGGAGTAAGCATCTCGGAGTTGGAATGTACACTTTGATGAGATGATCAAAGATTTTGGGTGTGTACAAAGTTTATGAGAAACTTGTATTTCCAAAGAAGTGAGTGGGAGCACTATAGAATTTCTGATGAGTATATGTTGTTGACATATTGTTGATTAGAAATGATGTAGAATTTCTGGAATGCATATAGGGTTATTTGAAAAGTATTTTTCAAGTGAAAACCTAGATTAAGCTACTTGAACATTGAGCATCAAGATCTATGAGGATAGATCAAAACGCTTAATGATACTTTCAAATGAGCATGTACCTTGACATGATCTTGAAAGTGTTCAAGATGGATCAGTCAAAGAAGGAGTTCTTGCCTGAGTCGTAAGGTACGAAGTTAAGAGTTAAAGCTCGGCCACGGCAGAAAAGAGAGAAAGGACGAAGGTCGTCCCCTATGCTTTAGACGTAGGCTCTATAGTATGCTATGCTAAGTACCGCACCTTATGTGTGCCTTGCCACATGTCTGGCAAGAGGGTACAAAGGTGATCAAGGAGTGGATCACCAGATAGCGGTCAAAATTATCCTTAGAGGAATAAGGATTTGTTTCTCGATTATGGAGGTGATAAAGAGTTTGGCGTAAAGGGTTACGGTGATGCAAGCTTTAACACCTATCCGAATGACTCTGAGTAGCAAACCGGATACGTATAGTGGAGCAACCATTTGGAAACGCTCCAAGTGGAGCGTGGAAGCAGCATTTACAATATGACCTAGAGATTTGCGAAGTACATACGGATCTGAATGTTGCAGATCTGTTGACTAAAACCTCTCTCACAAGCAAAACATGACCAAACCCCAGAACTCATTGAGTCTTAATCACATGATGATGTGAAATGGTTTAGTGACACTAGTAAACTCTTTGGATGTTGGTCACATGGCGATGTGACCTGTGAGTGTTAATCACATGGCGATTGAACTAGATTATTGACTCTAGTGCAAGTGGGAGACTGTTTGAAATATGCCCTAGAGGCAATAATAAATTAAGTTATTATTATATTTCTTTGTTCATGATAATCGTTTATTATCCATGCTATAATTGTATTGATAGGAAACTCAGATACATGTGTGGGTACATAGACAACACCATGTCCCTAGTAAGCCTCTAGTTGACTAGCTCGTTGATCAACAGATGGTTATGGTTTCCTGACCATGGACATTGGATGTCATTGATAACGGGATCACATCATTAGCAGAATGATGTGATGGGCAAGACCCAATCCTAAGCCTAGTACAAAGATCGTGTAGTTCATATGCTAAAGCTTTCCTAATGTCAAGTATCTTTTTCTTAGACCATGAGATTGTGCAACTCCCGGATACCGTAGGAATGCTGAGGTGTACCAAACGTCACAAGGTAACTGGGTGGCTATAAAGGTGCACTACAGGTATCTCCGGAAGTGTCTGTTGGGTTGGCACGAATCGAGACTGGGATTTGTCACTCCGTGTAAACGGTGAGGTATCTCTGGGCCCACTCGGTAGGACATCATCATAATGTGCACAATGTGACCAAGGGGTTGATCACGGGATGATGTGTTACGGAACGAGTAAAGAGACTTGCCAGTAACGAGATTGAACAAGGTATCAGGATACCGACGATCGAATCTCGGGCAAGTACAATACCGCTAGACAAAGGGAATTGTATACGGGATCGATTGAGTCCTTGACATCGTGGTTCATCCGATGATATCATCAACGAACATGTGGGAGCCAACATGGGTATCCAGATCCCGCTGTTGGTTATTGACCGGAGAACGTCTCGGTCATGTCTACATGTCTCCCGAACCCGTAGGGTCTACACACTTAAGGTTCGATGACGCTAGGGTTATAAAGGAAGTTTGTATGTGGTTACCGAATGTTGTTCAGCGTCCCGGATGAGATCCCGGACGTCACGAGGAGTTCCGGAATGTTTCGGAGGTAAAGATTTATATATGGAAAGTTGTTGTTCGGGTTCCAGAAAAAGTTCGGGTTTTTTCGGTATTGTACCGGGAAGCTTCCAGAAGGTTCCGGAGGATTCCGGAGGGGTCTGGAGGTCCGGAAATTGTTCCACCACATCCAATACAGTAGCATGGGCTGTAGGGGGGCGCCCTAGCCTTAATGGGCCAGGGGCACCAGCCCCCCCCCAAGGCCCATGCGCATGGGAAGGGGAAAACCCTAAGGTGGAGGGCCTCCACTTGACTTGGGAGGCACTCCTCCCCCCCTTGGCCGCCTCCCCCTCCTCAGATTGGATCTGAGGGGGCCGGCCCCCCTCTCCCTTGCCCCTATATATATGTGGGGGGTGGGAGGGCAGCCGCACCACAAGTTCTGGCGCAGCCCTCCCCCTCTCCCAAGTACTCCTCCTCTCCCGCGGTGTTTGGCGAAGTCCTGCAGGATTGCCACGCTCCTCCATCACCACCACGCCGTTGTGCTGCTGCTCGATGGAGTCTTCCTCAACCTCTCCCTCTCTCCTTGGTGGATCAAGGCATGGGAGACGTCACCGGGCTGTACGTGTGTTGAACCCGGAGGTGCCGTCCGTTCGGCACTAGGATCTCCGGTGATTTGGATCACGATGAGTACGACTCCTTCAACCCCGTTCTCTTGAGCGCTTCCGCTTAGCGATCTACAAGGGTATGTAGATGCACTCTCCTTCCCCTCGTTGCTGGTTTCTCCTTAGATAGATCTTGGTGACACGTAGGAAAATTTTGAATTTCTGCTACGTTCCCCAACAGTGGCATCATGAGCTAGGTCTATTGCGTAGATTCTTTGCACGAGTAGAACACAAAGTAGTTGTGGGCGTTGATTTTGTTCAATATGCTTACCGTTACTAGTCCAATCTTGTTTCGACGGTATTGTGGGATGAAGCGGCCCGGACCGATCTTACACGTACTCTTACGTGAGACAGGTTCCACCGACTGACATGCACTTGGTGCATAAGGTGGCTAGCGGGTGCCAGTCTCTCCCACTTTAGTCGGAACGGATTCGATGAAAAGGGTCCTTATGAAGGGTAAATAGCAATTGGCATATCACGTTGTGGTTTTGCGTAGGTAAGAAACGTTCTTGCTAGAAACCCATAGCAGCCACGTAAAACATGCAAACAACAATTAGAGGACGTCTAACTTGTTTTTGCAGGGTATGCTATGTGATGTGATATGGCCAAGAAGAATGTGATGAATGATATGTGATGTATGAGATTGATCATGTTCTTGTAATAGGATTCACGACTTGCATGTCGATGAGTATGACAACCGGCAGGAGCCATAGGAGTTGTCTTTATTTATTGTATGACCTGTGTGTCATTGAACAACGCCATGTAATTACTTTACTTTATTGCTAACCGGTAGCCATAGTAGTAGAAGTAATAAGTTGGCGAGACAACTTCATGGAGACACGATGATGGAGATCATGATGATGGAGATCATGGTGTCATGCCGGTGACGATGATGATCATGGAGCCCCAAAGATGGGGATCAAAAGGAGCAATATGATATTGGCCATATCATGTCACTATTTGATTGCATGTGATGTTTATCATGTTTATGCATCTTATTTGCTTAGAATGACGGTAGTAAATAAGATGATCCCTCATTAAAATTTCAAGAAAGTGTTCCCCCTAACTGTGCACCGTTGCGAAAGTTCGTCGTTTCGAAGCACCACGTGATGATCGGGTGTGATAGATTCTTACGTTCACATACAACGAGTGTAAGCCAGATTTACACACGCGAAACACTTAGGTTAACTTGACGAGCCTAGCATGTACAGAGATGGCCTCGGAACACAAGAGACCGAAAGGTCGAGCATGAGTCGTATAGTAGATACGACCGACATGAAGATGTTCACCGATGATGACTAGTCCATCTCACGTGATGATCGGTCATGGCCTAGTTGACTCGGATCATGTAATCACTTAGATGACTAGAGGGATGTCTATTTGTGTGGGAGTTCATAAGATGAACTTAATTATCCTGAACATAGTCAAAAGATCTTTGCAAATTATGTCGTAAGCTCGCGCTTTAGTTCCACTGTTTAGATATGTTCCTAGAGAAAATATAGTTGAAAGTTGACAGTAGCGATTATGCGGACAGAAGAAAGCTTATGTCCTTAATGCACCGCTCAGTATGCTGAACCCCAAACGTCGTTTGTGGATGTTGCGAACATCCGACGTACACGTTTTGATAACTACGTGATTGTTTAGTTAAACGGTTTAAAGTTGAGGCACCAAAGACGTTTTCGAAACGTCGCGGAACATATGTGATGTTTCGAGGGCTGAAATTGGGATTTCAGGCTCGTGCCCACGTCAAGAGGTATAAGACCTCCGACGATTTTCTTAGCCTACAAACTAAGGGAGAAAAACTCAATTGTTGAGTTTGTGCTCAGATTGTCTGAGTGCAACAATCACTTGAATCGAGTGGGAGTTGATCTTCCAGATGAGATAGTGATGTTTCTCCAAAGTCATTACCACCAAGCTGCTAGAGCTTCGTGATGAACTATAACATATCAGGGATAGATATGATCATCCTTGAGGTATTCGCGATGTTTGACACCGCGAAAGTAGAATAATATTATGCAGTTTGGTCATGAGCGTGTAAAACTACATGACTCCAACGTAAAGTTGGTAGGTTGCAATTCCAAAATAAAGATAATGCAATGAACTTAACTCTTTGGATATGATTCTACCAAACCATTTTAAGTCTAGACATTAGGACAATTTGCTAAACTTCAATCCAAAGGCCATAGAGAATGCCTTCAAGGAGAATTCTGCAATGTTATCCATTCGATTTGCTTGAAATCGATGTCAGATAATGAGCCAATGGTTTCGTGTGAATAAAGCACACACTTAAGACCATCATGTAGATATGTCTTTTAGAACCATGTAATACCTGAATAGTCTACTCAATGGCTGGGAAGAGCCACTTACCTCGACTTGATGCATTCAAGGAGTCTGAGTGGTTCATCGTAGCATTTAAGGTGTGCAAGCCTTAAAATTAGCTTCCCTATGTCACTTGTAGTGCGCATAAAATCCAAATGTTATTAGAATTTAGCATCATAATAATCATAAACTATTGGAATTGCTGATAGTTTCTGTTTCAACCCAATGTCTCGATGACCAAGGCGAGTATGCTAAGTTTGTCATGTACAAGACACTCTGGAAAATTATCTCGTACACAACATGTGCTACGGGTTGAGTCGTATGTGTAGTACAATCCAGATGATACACAGAGAATGTGCTTGCCATATCCGGTGCATATGGTAAAGAGAAGTTATTCGAAAATTCGAATCTGAGCCCGAGCTCATCTGCACCTGCGCTCACAAAAAAAATCGGAATAAATACTAGAAAAATTCAAAAAAAGTTGGGTGGTGGACAATTTGATGCGTGAGGTACGCTCCAATTTTTAAAACATTTGGACTTCTGTGCAGCTCTCAGCAAAAAAGACAAATCGAAGGTCTGTAAAAATGTGTACTGTTCATATACTGTTCTGGTCTGATTTGTCTTTTTTGCTGAGAGCTGCACAGAAGTCCAAATGTTTTGAAAATTGGAGCGTACCTCACGCATCAAATTGTCTACCACCCAATTTTTTTTGGAATTGTTTGGATTTTTCTGATTTTTTTACGAATTTTTTTAACCGGGTGCAGATGCACCCGGGCACCGAAATGCCATTCTCGAAGTTATTTCTCTTTGTTGTCATCATAAGTTTCGCTATGGAAACTATTTTGATGGATACCTCCATAGTTTAGTAGGGTACAAGTTAAACCTGGGAAGCAATGAAGCATCCCGACGTTACTCGTGTACCCACAGGTATAGTAAATATGGCTCGAGTTGAGCCAACAAATACCTCATCGCGTCTAGCGGTTTTAAAATATCTCCTTTCTCTCAATGAGAGTGGAAACATTGGACTTCCCTAAGTATAGAGTTTGTGGTGCATATGTCCACAAGGCACATATCATTTTTCATCCGATTAACTCCCGTAGAAATCTATATATAGACATGAAGATTCTTAAGAAAATCACTGTCGGATATATAGAATACATACAAATGAATTTGTATGAAAAAGTTGATACAATATATTGTGATATACAATATATGATGACATAATAATCATGTTCTTATTAGAACATCATAAATGGAAGAAATAAATAGATCACTAAGGAGACTAAGGGACTAAATGTATAGTCTCCAAATATGTCGGTTGATGCATATTCAACCATCATGCTCTCCATGCTCATAGAGTCTCGTGATAGCTTGATGGTGTCAGGTTGAGGGTTTGAAGTGAGTTTCAAACCATTACCCTTGAGGTCCTTTGCGTCCCGATGGCGTGGTTTGGATTGCACGCACTATCCCATGGGATGCAAGACTGATCTTGATGTCCATGACCCGCTTAAGTGCGTTGTGGCCATTGAGGGCAAGTGCCTCACATTGTTAGCCATCGATTACTTATAGGGGCAAGCCAGAGATAATTAATTTACAAGAAGTAAATTAAAAACCATCATGGTTTTGTAATAAGAATGTAAAAATTCGACTCAAGTGTATAATTTGAAAATGCTCAACCTCAATTGTGGGAACATAACACATTGAAGATCATTCAGATCTCACAGTAATAGAGATACTCTGCACATGGGCAGTAGATCCAACTCATTACCTTGTGTTTTTCTAATATAATGAGGGAGATGTTATTGTCAAAAATTTACAAGTTTGTTGTGCGGGAGAAATCAATCTCGACCGCTATGGCATGTTCATGAAGAATGGCAATGTGGTAAACACAAAGAACATATCATCTCCGGTGAAAAACTGGTAATTTATTTATATTACAGATTGTGTAATATAAATACAAATTAATGTTGCAAAATTAATAGATTTCAAGAAAGGTGGCTCGAAATCATTAATGCGAATCTCAAAATGCTAAGGATGACACCTTGAATTTTGCATATGTATTTGCAAGAAATTGAAAATCTCAATTGCAAATAGACGTATTAATCTCGACATGTGGTTAACATGAAAATAGATACATCATAGAAATATTCCGGAATACCACGTACTCAACGGAGAAACAGTACTGCAGTGATACTGAATTTAACTTTGCAAGAGATTAAAATCTCGATTGCAAATAGATGTAATTTATCTCAACACTTGACAAATGTGGAAATATAACAGACTAAAAACAGGCATAAAATCACTGTTAAAAGTTGTTGTTAGAACTAATTTTCTGAAAAGAAAAGAGTAAACTAGTAAAGCAAATACTAGTACAGGAGTGTTGATGACTCAACTAGTAAAGCAATTAAGCAAACACTAGTACGGAAGTGCTAATGACTCAACCGCATGCAGGTAAGCCACGTAGTAGTACACGTATGTGCGGCAGTCCACGACCTGGTCAATCGAGTACAGATAAGGAGAGAGACATTCCCAATTACTCAATCCCCATCCTCACCAGACTAACAGGCAGAGACTGACTTCCATGGCCGACCGGTGCCACCTCCAGCCACGTTGCCACGGCGTTCATTGGCGACGGGTGGAGGGACCAAGTGCTCCATCGTCTTCCTCAGGAGAGGAACCACCAATGAGGTCGTGGCTGGAAGCCACGCCGGTGGAGACGCCGTTTACGGCACCGTTCGTGAGGCCGAGCGCCGCGGGGCTCCATGTGCCGGAGCGGCCGCTCGACGGCGAGCTCGCCAACGGGACGCCAAGGGCCATGAGACGGCGGCGAGCGCCCGAGTGCGGCGAAGGCTGAGGAGTTGCAGGCGCCGGGGTCAGCAGGCGTGGCGCGACGCGACGGCGTCGGTGTTGACGCCCGCGGCACTACTGGAGCAGCTCAGAAGGGGCTCGTAGGGCGAGAGCCGTGTCGTGCCTCCGCGTTGGAGGCCGCGGTCGTGCCTCAACCATGCTCCGCGTTGGGAGTCACCTCCTCTGCCGGGGGTGTTGCGCCGGAGGGCGCTGCCTCCCTGCAGAGCTGAGGTCGTGCCATGGCCACCACTTCGCGGGCTGCGCGCCTCTCTGTGAGCGGGCGCGACAGTTGCCGTGGTCCCCTGCGCTCGTAGGGGCAAGGCCGAGGCCAGGCGCGTCGCGCGTGCGTCGGATGGCGCAGCCGAGGGCCCGACCACCGCAGTGCTTTGCGACGAGGCTGAACTCCACGCCGTGGGGAGCCGTGCAAGAGGGCTGTCTGTCAGTCTCGTGGGCGGGGCGCGCGAGGGCGGCCACGGCGATGGACGGAGCGCCGGAGCGCGGCCACGGGCGGGGCGCAGGTGGCCACGCGGGCGGGCGCGGCCTGGCGCTGCCGGCTGTATGGCGCGGTTGCGTCGTACGCCAGTGCCAGGGGCCGATGATACGACACAGTTGCTGATGCTAATGCTTTCTACAGTGGAAAAACACGGTGAAGAACCTTTTTTTCTTCTCATGTGGTGCCTTTTTGCATCAGTCTGTTGATTGATCTTCTGGCCTTGGTGATCTTTGAATCAATGGATGCCAACGCCCACTTATTCTGTTGTCGATTCAGGAATAGAGTCGACGGCGGCTGGGTAGACGCGCTGTTTCTTCTGATTTTGGCCGAACACCTATGATTTTCTTTCTTCAATTTGCTCTTTCTGTATGCACTTGATGAAGTAACTCACGTGAGTGCATAGCGTAAACCAAGAAGAGAAAACAATCAAATCAATTGTTAGATCATTGATGTTAATCACAAAAGATAAGAAATTTGCTTTCTCCTGATCGATCTCTTGAACGGCGGTGCATCTCTGCAGTGGGCGGCTGATTTCTCCAGCGATCTGGCCATGATCGGCAATCTTCGGAAGGAAGCCCAGCAGTGGGGGTTTCGCCGGAAGCGGTTCCATGCGCCATCCCTTCTGCGCTGGATACTCTTCTCACCGCCGCTGGCCGCAAAGGGCCTGTGAGTGAACGGGCCCCTATTCACTTGATGATGGGATTACATATATAGCCCCTGAAGGGATACGACCGAAGGGATGTGAGGCAACCGCCTCGGTTAGAAAAAGCAAGAATTATTTTATTGGTGACGGCTCTCTTTGCACTGGAGTGTTATCCACCGCACTTCATTTGCTTGGCGACTTCTTTTCCCTCTTCACTTCATCTATTGAACTGTAGTTTGCTTTTCTATAGAGAAAGAATTGCCATATACTACAACCCTCTGTAAAAAAATATATACTGCAGTTCTATATAGAGAAATTGTCAGATACAATACTACTGTGCTGTAGTATCTGATATTAGGGAAACATGCAATGGTAATACTCCCATCGGACACTCCGCTGTACTTTCTAACAAAGGAAACCAGTCTTTGCGCAAATGAAGAAACTCCTGAGCCGTTCCAAGTCTTCAATGATTCCCCTGCAACACCCAAATAGTCACCTGGCTTTCGTGCTCTGAGACGTCTTCAAGGACTTCATAGCTTCCCTAAATATTATTGGAAGGAGAAGTATCAGATACTATTTGGAATGGCATAGTTATGTCTGGCACTTGTAATTCTGTAGGCACCATTGCACGACAGTATATGCATGCCTCTTCCTAAATATCAGCAAAGTACTACTCAAGGGCAGATTACAGAGTTACTACTATACGTCAGGGTAGGTTGGTGCATTGGCATTGATAACAGTACAAAGTGGCACTCCGAAATCCTAACAAACACAAAATAGAACGGAGTCAAGTTCTCGACAGTCTCATGACAAGGGCACATGCATGTACTTGCAGCATAGGTAACTAATACTGTGCTTGAGATGTGCTGAAACACGGCCAGCCAGCTACCAATGCAAGGTCATCGCCAAAAGGCATTAGTGTAACCAAAGAGGCAGATGGGTTTACCGCAATGCATCCTCGATGTCAGTGTCCACTGGGTCCAATTTGAGTCCATCCAAGAACCGTTCACTTGCACCCTCGTAGTCCTGACGATAAACACAAAAAGTGAACGATCATAAACAATTTGCAATGCCAAGAGAAAAACAGTCAGCCATATCCTCTATGTAACCTTCAGTAGCATCAGAGCGTCACCCTGCTGGCGACAAGCTTTTGGCTAGTGAGGCCGCATTTTTCTGCATTTATTAGCATCTAGCAAAGCCTTTCTTCCGTCGCCCATGTGAAGCCAACAAAGGCTCCTGTCTGAGAACAAGACTGCGTCATCAGGATCAAGCTGCATTGCCTACATTACACAAGACAAATCGACAGTTCAGCTTACTAAGTTTATTTTAACTCAAGTTGAATTAGTTAACTGGATAAAAAAACAGTTAGGAAGCTGTCAACACTCAAACAAGAAATCTACACATTTTTTATTCATACTAGCCTACATAAAATACAAATTAGCAAGTCTACAAAAGCCAGCCTAACATACATTTACTAAATATATAGCACAATGTTAAAGTACACTCATTTATTCTATTCTAGTCCTAACAAGAAAAATCTGCACATAGCTGCAGAGTAACTTTTGAACTAAATAACTTACATTAAAAAGCTTGCTTTTCCATTATCCCACTCGTTCATTATAGTCATCCCTGTGTTTTTTTCCTGACTGTGAGGCAAAGGCCACTCCCTCC
>NC_041381.1:49799558-49799804 GCF_002162155.2 Triticum dicoccoides | reverse complement strand
CCCGCCGTCTTTATTAATTGGTATAAAATAATAAAATAGGTAGCGCAAGCAAGGAAGCAACTCCAAAACAAAAAATATTATTGTCTGCCAAAAAAGTGGTCAAGACACAGAATCCTAATCACATCCTCAAACATATTGCATTACTCATCAAGGTGACACTATTTTTTCCTGTTTATACCTGAGCAGAAGTACCAAGAATATCTCATGGTCCATATCCATTATCACAGAATGAGTACTTTGCACCAC
>NC_041381.1:49785144-49799388 GCF_002162155.2 Triticum dicoccoides | reverse complement strand
AAATTGAGAGGATACATGACCAAAGCAACAAAAAGAAAGACACAGCATACTGTCAGCTGAACCCTATTCTGAACAAATCCTAAGTTATTGGAAATAACAAAGCCAGCTAGAGCCTATGCCCTGGACCATTTCAGTAGGAACCTTCCCATGACTCAAAGTTTTTGATAAACGACACCCAGCTCCATGTGGAGCTCCAGGTATTCTGGTATATTCTTGCCCAAAAGTATTACGTCGGACTGTGCATTCAACAACTAATGCAAAACAAGGATAAAATTCTTTTGAAATCATATATGAAGTTTTGAACCTTAAATATTTTCACACAGAGCTATGCAAGAAACCAAGGTTTTTGAGTCGCCTAGCCAAGTCGAGTCGCCATGCCTCCGACTAGTGGCTCGCTGCGATTAGTCTGCGACTCGTCGTGATTAATCGCCCCAAGTCGCCCCAGGTGTTAAGAGGAGGAGGAGGAGGAGGAGGAGGAGGAGGATGAGGGGGAAGAGGTGTTGTTGCAGGCGGAGGAGGGGGAAGGCAGCTGCTTGGAGGATACTTCAGCTCGGAGAAGGCAGCAGCAGCTCGTAGGAGCAATGGAGGCGGCGATTCTGATGTGGGATGGGAGCACGCGTCTTGCTCCTCCTCTGTTTCGTGCTAGAGAGCTGGCCCAATAGGCCCATTATATAACCCTAGCTTCCAAATAAAATCCAAACCGTCCATATGCTCTAATCTGGACCGTGCATCTGCTCTCCCATGTACCTTTCTCCTTCGTCTCTTCCGTGCTTCTCGTCGTACAGGCGGCGCACTCCCAGCTTCGTCTCCTCCTCCCCCGCCTCGAACTCTGGCCTCCTCACCTTTCCAGTCTTCCCTTCCTTGGCCTTGCTGAAGCAAGCCGCCCTGCTTTGAGGTCCTAGTCGCCCGACTAGTCGTCGACTAATCGTCGACTAGCCTACCAGCAGCGCGACTCGCTCCTCAAGCCAAGTCGCCTGCGCAAGCCAACCTCGCTCCAACGACTCGGCGATTAGTCGACGATTAGTCGGCGACTCAAAAACCTTGCGAGAAACTATAAATTATAATGCATGAATCATAAACTGAAATGCTGGAAAGCTAAACAAAGCAAGAAATATATGGTGCTTTAATATACCCGACTGTACAATTTTGCTGCGACAGCATAATCTTTTTTCTTTAAAGAGATATTCCCTAGTGATATAAGCTCTGATGCCATGATTTCCCGTTTAAGCATGGGCTCCTCCTGAACCTACAGAACATCAATTAAATCAATTCTATGCAGGATACATGTGATACATTATATCTGACAAAACAACCTTAATGTTTGCTGTAAATATATGGAGGAAAAAGGATTTGATTACATAAGCGTATCTTTTCTCAAATTTCTATGACTGCACAAGCATAATATTTTGAGTACTCGTGATAATCTCCTAACATCCATGCTCAGTATTGTAAGTACAAAAATTACCGCCAAAATTGTCATAAACTGGTACAATGTTTAGGTAGCTATTAATATCAACATGGCACATATGCAGATGTCCTCCCCAGCCGCAATGCTCCACAAGTTTTTTCAGAAAAAAATGGTTACGGAAGTGTCCAATACAGCATGCCACAGCTGCAGCCAGTATGAAAAACAAATGCCAGAAATGGAAGTACAAAAAAAATTCAGTATGGAAAATAAACAAAGAAAATGGGTACCCAACAAAATTAAATTCATGGACTTGACAAAGCTCAGATGAATGTACAACACCTTAACTAGGAGCTTGATACATTCTGTTGAGTTAGCATCTCTAGCAGCCATAAGAGGTGTCACACCATTTACCATCTTGTTGTACTGGAGAAATATTAAGATATCAGCTCCAATAGTCAATACATAGAACTAAACTGATGAGGCAAGCCTTCAGCAAAGAAAATTGATTCAGTACACCCGCAGTAAAATCAGTGAGAAGGTTAATTTTATCAAGATAATGCCACAGTAAAATCTGTCTTCTTCTTAAAGATCCATTTGTTTTCTATCGCTCACCGATCATCGGGCAAGTCAGGCAAAGTCCATACTTTGTTTTCATACATGGATTCTATCTTGGATTGCATGGCTTCTAGCCATTTGTTGGAATCTGGGCCCGCCATCGCTTCTTCATAGTTCGAAGGTTCACCGTTGTCTAACAACATGATTTCCAGGACAGGGTTGCCATACCACTCTGGTGTGGAACGTGTCCTTGTGGACCTACGAAGTTCAGTAGCAACTTGATCAGAAGTACCTTGATCATCATCATTAATTTCCTCTCCAGTCGGTGTAGGCACCACAGGAACGTTTTCCTGAGCTGCACTACTTTCCGGTTCAAGAGGTAGTACTTCATCGAGTTCTACTTTCCTCCCACTTACTCCTTTCGAGAGAAACTCTTTTTCCAGAAAGGATCCGTTCTTGGCAACAAAGATCTTGCCTTCGGATCTAAGGTAGAAGGTATACCCAATGGTTTCCTTAGGGTATCCTATGAAGACGCATTTTTCCGACTTGGATTCGAGCTTTTCAGGTTGAAGTTTCTTGACATAAGCATCGCATCCCCAAACTTTTAGAAACGACAGCTTAGGTTTCTTCCCAAACCACAATTCATACGGTGTCGTCTCAACGGATTTAGACGGTGCCCTATTTAAAGTGAATGTAGCTGTCTCTAGAGCGAATCCCCAAAATGATAGCGGTAAATCGATAAGAGACATCATAGATCGCACCATATCCAATAGAGTGCGATTACGACGTTCGGACACACCGTTACGCTGAGGTGTTCCAGGCGGCGTGAGTTGTGAAACGATTCCACATTTCCTTAAGTGTGTACCAAATTCGTGACTTAAATATTCTCCTCCACGATCTGATCGTAGGAACTTTATCTTTCGGTCACGTTGATTCTCTACCTCATTCTGAAATTCCTCGAACTTTTCAAAGGTCTCAGACTTGTGTTTCATCAAGTAGACATACCCATATCTACTCAAGTCATCAGTGAGAGTGAGAACATAATGATATCCTCCGCGAGCCTCAATGATCATTGGACCGCACACATCGGTATGTATGATTTCCAATAAGTTGGTTGCTCGCTCCATTGTTCCAGAGAACGGAGTCTTGGTCATTTTACCCATGAGGCATGGTTCGCACGTGTCAAATGATTCATAATCGAGAGACTCTAAAAGTCCATCAGTATGGAGCTTCTTCATGCGCTTGACACCTATGTGACCAAGGCGGCAGTGCCACAAGTATGTGGGATTATCGTTATCAACTTTACATCTTTTGGTATTCACACTATGAATATATGTAACATTACGTTCGAGATTCATTAAAAATAAACCATTGACCATCGGGGCATGACCATAAAACATATCTCTCATATAAATAGAACAATCATTATTCTTGGATTTAAATTAGTAGCCATCTCGCATCAAACAAGATCCAGATACAATGTTCATACTCAAACTTGGCACTAAATAACAATTATTGAGGTTTAAAACTAATCCCGTGGGTAAATATAGAGGTAGCGTGCCGACGGCGATCACATCGACCTTGGAACCATTTCCAACGCGCATCGTCACCTCGTCCTTTGCCAGTCTCCGCTTATTCCGCAGCTCCTGCTGTGAGTTACAAATGTGAGCAACGGCACCGGTATCAAATACCCAGGAGTTACTACGAGTACTGGTAAGGTACACATCAATTACATGTATATCAAATATACCTTTAGTGTTGCCGGCCTTCTTGTCCGCTAAGTATTTGGGGCAGTTCCGCTTCTAGTGACCCTTCCCCTTGCAATAAAAGCACTCAGTCTCAGGCTTGGGTCCATTCTTCCACTTCTTCCCGGCAACTGGCTTACCGGGCGCGGCAACATCTTTGCCGTCCTTCTTGAAGTTCTTCTTACCCTTGCCCTTCTTGAACTTAATGGTCTTATTGACCATCAACACTTGATGTTCTTTCTTGATTTCAACCTCTGCTGACTTCAGCATTGAGAATACTTCAGGAATGGTCTTCACCATCCCCTGCATATTGTAGTTCAACACAAAGCTCTTGTAGCTCGGTGGGAGCGACTGAAGGATTCTGTCAATGACCGCCTCGTCCGGGAGGTTGATCTCCAGCTGGGACAGGCGGTTGTGCAACCCAGACATTTTGAGTATGTGCTCACTGACAGAACTGTTTTCCTCCATCTTACAACTATAGAACTTGTCGGAGACTTCATATCTCTCGACCCGGGCATGAGCTTGGAAAACCATTTTCAGCTCCTCGAACATCTCATATGCTCCGTGTTTCTCAAAACGCTTTTGGAGCCCCAGTTCTAAGCTGTAAAGCATGCCGCACTGAACGAGGGAGTAATCATCAGCACGTGATTGCCAAGTGTTCATAACGTCTTGGTTCTCTGGGATGGGTGCTTCACCTAGCGGTGCATCTAGGACATAATCTTTCTTGGCTTCTATGAGGATGATCCTCAGGTTCCGGACCCAGTCCGAATAGTTGCTGCCATCATCTTTCAGCTTGGTTTTCTCTAGGAACGCGTTGAAGTTCATGTTGACATGAGCGTTGGCCATTTGATCTACAAGACATATTTTGCAAAAGTTTTAGACTAAGTTCATGATAATTAAGTTCATCTAATCAAATTATTTAATGAACTCCCACTCAGATTAGACATCCCTCTAGTCATCTAAGTGTTACACGATCCGAGTCGACTAGGCCGTGTCCGATCATCACGTGAGACAGACTAGTCATCATCAGTGAACATCTCCATGTTGATCGTATCTTCCATACGACTCATGTTCGACCTTTCGGTATCTGTGTTCCGAGGCCATGTCTGTACATGCTAGGCTCGTCAAGTTAACCCTAAGTGTTCTGCATGAGTAAATTTGTCTTACACCCGGTTGTATGTGAACGTAAGGATCTATCACACCCGATCATCACGTGGTGCTTCGAAACGACGAACTTTAGCAACGGTGCACAATTAGGGGGAACACTTTCTTGAAATTATTATAAGGGATCATCTTATTTACTACCGCCATTCTAAGTAAACAAGATGCATAAAACATAATAAACATCACATGCAATTATATAGTAGTGACATGATATTGCCAATATCATATAGCTTCTTCGATCTCCATCTTCGGGGCTCCATGATCATCTTCGTCACCGGCATGACACCATGATCTCCATCATCATGATCTCCATCATTGTGTCTTCATGAAGTTATCACGCCAACGACTACTTCTACTTCTATGGCTAACGTGTTTAGCAATAAAGTAAAGTAATTTACATGGCGTTCTTCAATGACACGCAGGTCATACAAAAATAAAGACAACTCCTATGGCTCCTGCCGGTTGTCATACTCATCGACATGCAAGTCGTGATTCCTATTGCAAGAACATGATCTCATACATCACAACATATCATTCATCATTCATCACAACTTCTGGCCATATCACATCACATGACAATTGCTGCAAAAACAAGTTAGACGTCCTCTAATTGTTGTTGCATCTTTTACGTGGCTGCAATTGGGTTCTAGCCAGAACGTTTTCTTACCTACGAATAACCACAACGTGATTTTGTCAACTTCTATTTACCCTTCATAAGGACCCTTTTCATCTAATCCGCTCCAACTAAAGTAGGAGAGACAGACACCCACTAGCCACCTTATGCAACTAGTGCATGTCAGTCGGTGGAACCTGTCTCACGTAAGCGTACGTGTAAGGTCGGTCGGGCCGCTTCATCCCACAATACCGCTGAAGCAAGAAAAGACTAGTAGCGGCAAGCAAGTTGACAAGACCTACGCCCACAACAAAATTATGTTCTACTCGTGCAATAGAGAACTACGCATAGACCTGGCTCATGATGCCACTGTTGGGGAACGTTGCAGAAAATAAAAAATTTCCTACGGTTTCACCAAGATCCATCTATGAGTTCATCTAAGCAACGAGTGAACCCCCGGGACCCTTCCGGTACAATACCGGGTGACCCCAAAACTTTCCCGATGGCCGAAACAGCACTTCCTATATAGTTTTCTTTACCTCTGGACCATTCCAGAACTCCTCGTGATGTCCGGGATCTCATCCGGGACTCCGAACAACATTAAGTTTGCTGCATACTCATATTCATACAACCCTAGCGTCACCGAACCTTAAGTGTGTAGACCCTACGGGTTCGGGAGACATGCAGACATGACCGAGACAGCTCTCCGATCAATAACCAACAGCGGGATCTGGACACCCATGTTGGCTCCCACATACTCCTCAATGATCTCATCGGATGAACCACGATGTCGAGGGTTCAAGCAACCCCGTATACTATTCCCTTTGTCAGACAGTATGTTACTTGCCCGAGACTCGATCATCGGTATCCCAATACCTCGTTCAGTCTCGTTACCGGCAAGTCACTTTACTCGTACTGTAATGCATGATCCCGTGACCAGACACTTGGTCACTTTGAGCTCATTATGATGATGCACTACTGAGTGGGCCCAGTGATACCTCTCCGTAACACGAAGTGACAAATCCCAGTCTCGATCCGTGTCAACCCAACAGACACTTTCGGAGATACCTGTAGTGCACCTTTATAGTCACCCAGTTACGTTGTGACGTTTGGTACACCCAAAGCACTCCTACGGTATCCAGGAGTTACACGATCTCATGGTCTAAGGAAGAGATACTTGACATTGGAAAAGCTCTAGCAAAACGAACTACACGATCTTGTGCTATGCTTAGGAATGGGTCTTGTCCATCACATCATTCTCCTAATGATGTGATCCCATTGTCAACGACATCTAATGTCCATAGTCAGGAAACCATGACTATCTGTTGACCAACGAGCTAGTCAACTAGAGGCTTACTAGGGATGTATTGTGGTCTATGTATTCACACGTGTATTACGATTTCCGGATAATACAATTATAGCATGAATAAAAGACAATTATCATGAACAAGGAAATATAATAATAATCCTTTTATTATTGCCTCTAGGGCATATTTCCAACAGTCGGGCCACATGTACCGACAACAATAAGTCGTATGGTGACTTACTGACTTTTACACAATATATGTTGCATTTTGCATTTCGATTCAGAAGTGAGATTCCATCGGGAATCGATCATATATGTCTGAATCTAGTGATCCACATGGATATGTAATCACTACATCTATCAACTACAGAGGTAGATGATTTTGTACTGCCAATGGTATAAGTTATCGGAAAGAGATTCCACCTCTAGAGAATAGTTGGGTATCTGTGTGAACCCTTGTGCTACAATACTTGCTCTTTGTTTCACCACCTCGTTATTCTCAATTCTGTTTCCAGAAGAAAACTGGTGTAGGTGTTGCTTATGCATACCTTTCCATTTGTGAGCAAGATCATTTCTACCTAGATTATACCCTTTGTTTGAGTTCAGTCCGAGTGTTGTTCACACTTTGCCATGGCCATGGTCTTTGGATCTGAATCACTTGAAAGGTTTTTCCAATCTAGTTGAGAAATGTATGTCGACAATTGAAGACTTTCGGTTATATGTTTCTCCAGAATCTATATATCAATATATAGTTGATGGAAATATCGTTACCCATGGTGACTGCTCGCGATTTCCCAATGCGATTGAGTCAGGTATTCCAATGTCCCGGTCATTGTGTGCACTGTGACATGGGTTGGTGGAGGTTTCCCGTCCACTGGGTGTATGCTACCCATCAGGTGTTTGTCAACGTGAAGTTGACTTGCATTTACTGATTCACAGGCCTTGATATCCTTGCTTGCGAGAAGCTGAATCCTGATGTACTTCTGCCATACATCTCCCCCCGTTGCTTTCAATGGAAAGTGGAGTGGATTTTGTTGGTACCTCCACTCTTTCAGGCGTACTTTTGCAGGATTGTAGGATTGTGTGACACCTTTATAGTCCGTAAATGAATCTGGTAGGTTATTTGCAATGTGTTGCAAATCTTGTGAACGCATGGTTCAGCTCTTTGAGTACGTGGATTTGAGGCAGAAATGTGTTGAACATTCCACTAATTTCCTGGCATTTGTATGGTACTTGAAATCTCCCCCTAATGCTTGGAAATGTTCCTCATTGAATCAGCATACTGGCCTTGAATAACTCCCCATGTGAGGGGCTTGAGGTATTGACGGCAATACAGTTATTCCTCACATAGATCCCAACTATATGTTGAGGGGCCAATGATGTATGTCGGGTGGTGATATCGGTATGCAACCGAATTACCGCAGATAGGAAATACTTGGTAGATTTCCACGTATCAAAGACAGAGGGGAATAATATTATGCAGTTTGGTCATGAGCGTGTAAAACTACATGACTCCAACGTAAAGTTGGTAGGTTGCAATTCCAAAATAAAGATAATGCAATGAGCTTAACTCTTTGGATATGATTCTACCAAACCATTTTAAGTCTAGACATTAGGACAAATTGCTAAACTTCAATCCAAAGGCCATAGAGAATGCCTTCAAGGAGAATTCTGCAATGTTATCCATTCGATTTGCTTGAAATCGATGTCAGATAATGAGCCAATGGTTTCGTGTGAATAAAGCACACATTTAAGACCATCATGTAGATATGTCTTTTAGAACCATGTAATACCTGAATAGTCTACTCAATGGCTGGGAAGAGCCACTTACCTCGACTTGATGCATTCAAGGAGTCTGAGTGGTTCATCATAGAATTTAAGGTGTGGAAGCCTTAAAATTAGCTTCCCTATGTCACTTGTAGTGCGCATAAAATCCAAATGTTATTAAATTTAGCATCATAATAATCATAAACTATTGGAATTGCTGATAGTTTCTGTTTCAACCCAATGTCTCGATGACCAAGGCGAGTATGCTAAGTTTGTCATGTACAAGACACTCTGGAAAACTATCTCGTACACAACATGTGCTACGGGTTGAGTCGTATGTGTAGTACAATCCAGATGATACACAGAGAATGTGCTTGCCATATCCGGTGCATATGGTAAAGAGAAGTTATTCGAAAATTCGAATCTGAGCCCGAGCTCATCTGCACCTGCGCTCACAAAAAAATCGGAATAAATACTAGAAAAATTCAAAAAAATTCAAAAAAATTCAAAAAAAATTGGGTGGTGGAAAATTTGATGCGTGAGGTACGCTCCAATTTTTAAAACATTTGGACTTCTGTGCAGCTCTCAGCAAAAAAGACAAATCGAAGGTCTATAAAAATGTGTACTGTTCATATACTGTTCTGGTCTGATTTTTCTTTTTTGCTGAGAGCTACACAGAAGTCCAAATGTTTTGAAAATTGGAGCGTACCTCATGCATCAAATTGTCTACCACCCAAATTTTTTTTGGAATTGTTTGAATTTTTCTGATTTTTTTACGAATTTTTTTGACCGGGTGCAGATGCACCCGGGCACCGAAACGCCATTCTCGAAGTTATTTCTCTTTATTGTCATCATAAGTTTCGCTATGGAAACTATTTTTATGGATACCTCCATAGTTTAGTAGGGTACAAGTTAAACCTGGGAAGCAATGAAGCATCCCGACGTTACTCGAGTACCCACAGGGATAGTAAATATGACTCGAGTTGAGCCAACAAATACCTCATCGCGTCTAGCGATTTTAAAATATCTCCTTTCTCTCAATGAGAGTGGAAACATTGGACTTCCCTAAGTATAGAGTTTGTGGTGCATATGTCCACAAGGCACATATCATTTTTCATCCGATTAACTCCCGTAGAAATCTATATATGTTGGAAATATGCCCTAGAGGCAATAATAAATTAAGTTATTATTATATTTCCTTGTTCATGATAATCGTTTATTATCCATGCTATAATTGTATTGATAGGAAACTCAGATACATGTGTGGGTACATAGACAACACCATGTCCCTAGTAAGCCTCTAGTTGACTAGCTCGTTGATCAACAGATGGTTACGGTTTCCTGACCATGGACATTGGATGTCATTGATAATAGGATCACATCATTAGCAGAATGATGTGATGGGCAAGACCCAATCCTAAGCCTAGCACAAAGATCGTGTAGTTCATATGCTAAAGCTTTTCTAATGTCAAGTATCTTTTCCTTAGACCATGAGATTGTGCAACTCCCGGATACCGTAGGAATGCTTTGGTTGTACCAAACGTCACAAGGTAACTGGGTGGCTATAAAGGTGCACTACAGGTATCTCCAAAAGTGTCTATTGGGTTGGCATGAATCGAGACTGGGATTTGTCACTCCGTGTAAATGGAGAGGTATCACTGGGCCCACTCGGTAGGACATCATCATAATGTGCACAATGTGACCAAGGGGTTGATCACGGCATGATTTGTTATGGAACGAGTAAAGAGACTTGCCGGTAACGAGATTGAACAAGGTATCAGGATACCGACGATCGAATCTCGGGCAAGTACAATACCGCTAGACAAAGGGAATTGTATACGGGATCGATTGAGTCCTTGACATCGTGGTTCATCCGATGAGATCATCGTAGAACATGTGGGAGCCAACATGGGTATCCAGATCCCGCTGTTGGTTATTGACCGGAGAACGTCTCGGTCATGTCTACATGTCTCCCGAACCCGTAGGGTCTACACACTTAAGGTTCGATGACGCTAGGGTTATAAAGGAAGTTTGTATGTGGTTACCGAATGTTGTTCGGAGTCCCAGATGAGATCCCGGATGTCACGAGGAGTTCCGGAATGGTCCGGAGGTAAAGATTTATATATGGAAAGTTGTTGTTCGGGTTACGGAAAAAGTTCGGGTTTTTTCGGTATTGTACCGGGAAGCTTCCAGAAGGTTCCGGAGGATTCCGGAGGGGTTCGGAGGTCCGGAAATTGTTCCACCACGCCCAATACAGTAGCATGGGCTGTAGGGGGGTGCCCTAGCCTTAATGGGCCAGGGGCACCAGCCCCCCAAGGCCCATGCGCATGGGAAGGGGAAAACCCTAAGGGGGAGGGCCTCCACTTGACTTGGGAGGCACTCCTCCCCCCCTTGGCCGCCGCCCCCTCCTCAGATTGGATCTGAGGGGGCCGCCCCCCCTCTCCCTTGCCCCTATATATATGTGGGGGGTGGGAGGGCAGCCGCACCACAAGTTCTGGCGCAGCCCTCCCCCTCTCCCAAGTACTCCTCCTCTCCCGCGGTGTTTGGTGAAGCCCTGCAGGATTGCCACGCTCCTCCATCACCACCACGCCGTTGTGCTGCTGCTGGATGGAGTCTTACTCAACCTCTCCCTCTCTCCTTGCTGGATCAAGGCATGGGAGACGTCACCGGGCTGTACGTGTGTTGAACGCGGAGGTGCCGTCCGTTCGACACTAGGATCTCCGGTGATTTGGATCACGACGAGTACGACTCCTTCAACCCCGTTCTCTTGAGCGCTTCCGCTTAGCGATCTACAAGGGTATGTAGATGCACTCTCCTTCCCCTCATTGCTGGTTTCTCCTTAGATAGATCTTGGTGACACGTAGGAAAATTTTGAATTTCTGCTACGTTCCCCAACAGTGGCATCATGATCTAGGTCTATTGTGTAGATTCTTTGCACGAGTAGAACACAAAGTAGTTGTGGGCATTGATTTTGTTCAATATGCTTACCGTTACTAGTCCAATCTTCTTTCGACGGTACTGTGGGATGAAGCGGCCCGGACCGACCTTACACGTACTCTTACGTGAGACAGGTTCCACCGACTGACATGCACTTGGTGCATAAGGTGGCTAGCGGGTGCCAGTCTCTCCCACTTTAGTCGGAACGGATTCGATGAAAAGGGTCCTTAAGAAGGGTAAATAGCAATTGGCATATCACGTTGTGGTTTTGCATAGGTAAGAAACGTTCTTGCTAGAAACCCATAGCAGCCACGTAAAACATGCAGACAACAATTAGAGGACGTCTAACTTGTTTTTGCAGGGTATGCTATGTGATGTGATATGGCCAAGAAGAATGTGATGAATGATATGTGATGTATGAGATTGATCATGTTCTTGTAATAGGATTCACGACTTGCATGTCGATGAGTATGACAACCGGCAGGAGCCATAGGAGTTGTCTTTATTTATTGTATGACCTGCGTGTCATTGAACAACGCCATGTAATTACTTTACTTTATTGCTAACCGGTAGCCATAGTAGTAGAAGTAATAAGTTGGCGAGACAACTTCATGGAGACACGATGATGGAGATCATGGTGTCATGCCGGTGACGATGATGATCATGGAGCCCCGAAGATGGAGATCAAAAGGAGCAATATGATATTGGCCATATCATGTCACTATTTTATTGCATGTGATGTTTATCATGTTTATGCATCTTATTTGCTTAGAATGACGGTAGTAAATAAGATGATCCCTCATTAAATTTTCAAGAAAGTGTTCCCCCTAACTGTGCACCGTTGCGAAAGTTCGTCGTTTCGAAGCACCACGTGATGATCGGGTGTGATAGATTCTTACGTTCACATACAACGGGTGTAAGCCAGATTTACACACGCGAAACACTTAGGTTAACTTGACGAGCCTAGCATGTACAGAGATGGCCTCGGAACACAAGAGACCGAAAGGTCGAGCATGAGTCATATAGTAGATACAACCAACATGAAGATGTTCACCGATGATGACTAGTCCGTTTCACGTGATGATCAGACACGGCCTAGTTGACTCGGATCATGTAATCACTTAGATGACTAGAGGGATGTCTATTTGTGTGGGAGTTCATAAGATGAACTTAATTATCCTGAACATAGTCAAAAGATCTTTGCAAATTATGTTGTAAGCTCGCGCTTTAGTTCCACTGTTTAGATATGTTCCTAGAGAAAATATAGTTGAAAATTGACAGTAGCGATTATGCGGACAGAAGAAAGCTTATGTCCTTAATGCACTGCTTAGTGTGCTAAACCCCAAACGTCGTTTGTGGATGTTGCGAACATCGGACGTACACGTTTTGATAACTACGTGATAGTTCAGTTAAACGGTTTAAGGTTGAGGCACCAAAGACGTTTTCGAAACGTCGCGGAACATATGTGATGTTTTGAGGGCTGAAATTGGGATTTCTGGATCGTGCCCACGTCAACAGGTTTAAGACCTTCGACGATTTTCTTAGCCTACAAACTAAGGGAGAAAAGCTCAATTGTTGAGCTTGTGCTCAGATTGTCTGAGTGCAACGATCACTTGAATCGAGTGGGAGTTGATCTTCCACATCAGATAGTGATGTTTCTCCAAAGTCATTACCACCAAGCTGCTAGAGCTTCGTGATGCACTATAACATATCAGGGATAGATATGATGATCCTTGAGGTATTCGCGATGTTTGACACCGTGAAAGTAGAAATCAAGAAGGAGCATCAATTGTTGATGGTTGATGAAACCACTAGTTTCAAGAAGGGCAAGGGCAAGAAGGGATACTTCATGAAACGGCAAATCAGTTGCTGCCCTAGTGAAGAAACCCAAGGTTGAACCCAAACCTGAGACTAAGTGCTTCTGTAATAAGGGGAACAACCACTGGAGCAGAATTACCCTAGATACTTGGTAGATGAGAAGGCTGGCAAGGTCGATAGAAGTATATTGGATATGCATTATGTTAATGTGTACTTTACTAGTACTCCTAGTAGCACCAGGGTATTAAGATACCGGTTCGGTTGCTAAAGTGTTAGTAACTCGAAATAAAAGAGCTACGGAATAAACGGAGACTAGCTAAAGGTGAGCTGACGATATGTGTTGGAAGTGTTTCCAAGTTTGATGTGATCAAACATCGCGCGCTCCCTCTACCATCAAGATTAGTATTAAACCTGAATAATTGTCATTTGGTGTTTGTGTTGAGCATAGACATGATTGGATTATGTCTATCACAATACGGTTATTCATTTAAGGAGAATAATGGTTACTCTATTTATTTGAATAATACCTTCAATGGTCTTGCACTTAAAGGAGCGGTTTATTGAATCTCAATCGTAGTGATACACATTTTCATGCCAAAAGATATAAGATAGTAATGATAGTACCACTTACATGTGGCACTGCCATGTAAGTCATATTGGTATAAATCGCATGAAGAAGCTCCATGTTGATGGATCTTTGGACTCACTCGTTTTTGAAAAGTTTGAGACATGCGAGCCATGTCTATTGGTGTATACGCATGAAGGAACTCCATGCAGATGGATCGTTTGGATTCACTTGATTTTGAATCACTTGAGATATGCAAATCATACCACATGGGCAAGATGACTGAAAGCCTCGTTTTCAGTAAAATGGAACAAGAAAGCAACTTGTAGGAAGTAACACATTTTGATGTGTGCAGTCCAATGAGTG
>NC_041381.1:49773621-49783270 GCF_002162155.2 Triticum dicoccoides | reverse complement strand
ACGCTTAATGATACTTTCAAATGAGCACGTACCTTGACATGATCTTGAAAGTGTTCAAGATGGATCAGTCAAAGAAGGAGTTCTTGCCTGAGTCGTAAGGTACGAAGTTAAGAGTTAAAGCTCGACCACGGCAGAAAAGAGAGAAAGGACGAAGGTCGTCCCCTATGCTTTAGACGTAGGCTCTATAGTATGCTATGCTAAGTACCGCACCTGATGTGTGCCTTGCCACATGTCTGGCAAGAGGGTACAAAGGTGATCAAGGAGTGGATCACCAGATAGCGGTCAAAATTATCCTTAGAGGAATAAGGATTTGTTTCTCGATTATGGAGGTGATAAAGAGTTTGGCGTAAAGGGTTACGACGATGCAAGCTTTAACACCTATCCGAATGACTCTGAGTAGCAAACCGGATACGTATAGTGGAGCAACCATTTGGAAAAGCTCCAAGTGGAGCGTGGAAGCAGCATTTACAATATGACCTAGAGATTTGCGAAGTACATACGGATCTGAATGTTGCAGATCCGTTGACTAAAACCTCTCTCACAAGCAAAACATGACCAAACCCCAGAACTCATTGAGTCTTAATCACATGATGATGTGAACTAGTTTAGTGACACTAGTAAACTCTTTGGATGTTGGTCACATGGTGATGTGACCTGTGAGTGTTAATCACATGGCGGTGTGAACTAGATTATTGAATCTAGTGCAAGTGGGAGACTGTTGGAAATATGCCCTAGAGGCAATAATAAATTAATTTATTATTATATTTCCTTGTTCATGATAATCGTTTATTATCCATGCTATAATTGTATTGATAGGAAACTCAGATACATGTGTGGGTATATAGACAACACCATGTCCCTAGTAAGCCTCTAGTTGACTAGCTCGTTGATCAACAGATGGTTATGGTTTCCTGACCATGGACATTGGATGTCATTGATAACGGGATCACATCATTAGCAGAATGATGTGATGGGCAAGACCCAATCCTAAGCCTAGCACAAAGATCGTGTAGTTCACATGCTAAAGCTTTTCTAATGTCAAGTATCTTTTCCTTAGACCATGAGATTGTGCAACTCCCAGATACCGTAGGAATGCTTTGGGTGTACCAAACGTCACAAGGTAACTGGGTGGCTATAAAGGTGCACTACAGGTATCTCCGGAAGTGTCTGTTGGGTTGGCACGAATCGAGACTGGGATTTGTCACTCCGTGTAAATGGAGAGGTATCACTGGGCCCACTTGGTAGGACATCATCATAATGTGCACAATGTGACCAAGGGGTTGATCACGGGATGATGTGTTACGGAACGAGTAAAGAGACTTGCCGGTAACGAGATTGAACAAGGTATCAGGATACCGACGATCGAATCTCGGGCAAGTACAATACCGCTAGACAAAGGGAATTGTATACGGGATCGATTGAGTCCTTGACATCGTGGTTCATCCGATGAGATCATCGTGGAACATGTGGGAGCCAACATGGGTATCCAGATCCCGCTGTTGGTTATTGACCGGAGAACGTCTCGGTCATGTCTACATGTCTCCTGAACCCGTAGGGTCTACACACTTAAGGTTTGATGACGCTAGGGTTATAAAGGAAGTTTGTATGTGGTTACCGAATGTTGTTCAAAGTCCCGGATGAGATCCCGGACGTCATGAGGAGTTCCGGAATGGTCCGGACGTAAAGATTTATATATGGAAAGTTGTTGTTCGGGTTCCAGAAAAAGTTCGGGTTTTTTCGGTATTGTACCGGGAAGCTTCCAGAAGGTTCCGGAGGATTCCGGAGGGGTCCGGAGGTCCGAAAATTGTTCCACCACGTCCAATACAGTAGCATGGGCTGTAGGGGGGCGCCCTAGACTTAATGGGCCAGGGGCACCAGCCCCCCCCAAGGCCCATGCGCATGGGAAGGGGAAAACCCTAAGGGGGAGGGCCTCCACTTGACTTGGGAGGCACTCCTCCCCCCCTTGGCCGCCGCCCCCTCCTCAGATTGGATTTGAGGGGGGCGGCCCCCCTCTCCCTTGCCCCTACATATATGTGGGGGGTGGGAGGGCAGCCGCACCACAAGTTCTGGCGCAGCCCTCCCCCTCTCCCAAGTACTCCTCCTCTCCCGCGGTGTTTGGTGAAGCCCTGTAGGATTGCCACGCTCCTCCATCACCACCACGCCGTTGTGCTGCTGCTGGATGGAGTCTTCCTCAACCTCTCCCTCTCTCCTTGCTGGATCAAGGCATGGGCGACGTCACGGGCTGTATGTGTGTTGAACGCGGAGGTGCCGTCCGTTCGGCACTAGGATCTCCGGTGATTTGGATCACGATGAGTACGACTCCTTCAACCCCGTTCTCTTGAGTGCTTCCGCTTAGCGATCTACAAGGGTATGTAGATGCACTCTCCTTCCCCTCGTTGCTGGTTTCTCCTTAGATAGATCTTGGTGACACATAGGAAAATTTTGAATTTCTGCTACGTTCCCCAACAGTGGCATCATGAGCTAGGTCTATTGCGTAGATTCTTTACACGAGTAGAACACAAAGTAGTTGTGGGCGTTGATTTTTTTCAATATGACCGTTACTAGTCCAATCTTGTTTTGACGGTATTGTGGGATGAAGCGGCCCGGACCGACCTTACACGTACTCTTACGTGAGACAGGTTCCACCGACTGACATGCACTTGGTGCATAAGGTGGCTAGCGGGTGCCAGTCTCTCCCACTTTAGTCGGAACGGATTCGATGAAAAGGGTCCTTATGAAGGGTAAATAGCAATTGGCATATCATGTTGTGGTTTTGCGTAGGTAAGAAACGTTCTTGCTAGAAACCCATAGCAGCCACGTAAAACATGCAAACAACAATTAGAGGACGTCTAACTTGTTTTTGCAGGGTATGCTATGTGATGTGATATGGCCAAGAAGAATGTGATGAATGATATGTGATGTATGAGATTGATCATGTTCTTGTAATAGGATTCACGACTTGCATGTCGATGAGTATGACAACCGGCAGGAGCCATAGGAGTTGTCTTTATTTATTGTATGACCTGTGTGTCATTGAACAACGCCATGTAATTACTTTACTTTATTGCTAACCGGTAGCCATAGTAGTAGAAGTAATAAGTTGGCGAGACAACTTCATGGAGACACGATGATGGAGATCATGGTGTCATGCCGGTGACGATGATGATCATGGAGCCCCGAAGATGGAGATCAAAAGGAGCAATATGATATTGGCCATATCATGTCACTATTTGATTGCATGTGATGTTTATCATGTTTATGCATCTTATTTGCTTAGAACGACGGTAGTAAATAAGATGATCCCTCATTAAAATTTCAAGAAAGTGTTCCCCCTAACTGTGCACCGTTGCGAAAGTTCGTCGTTTCGAAGCACCACGTGATGATCGGGTGTGATAGATTCTTACGTTCACATACAACGGGTGTAAGCCAGATTTACACACGCGAAACACTTAGGTTAACTTGACAAGCCTAGCATGTACAGAGATGGCCTCGGAACACAAGAGACCGAAAGGTCGAGCATGAGTCGTATAGTAGATACGACCGACATGATGATGTTCACCGATGATGACTAGTCCGTCTCACGTGATGATCGGACACGGCCTAGTTGACTCGGATCATGTAATCACTTAGATGACTAGAGGGATGTCTATTTGTGTGGGAGTTCATAAGATGAACTTAATTATCCTGAACATAGTCAAAAGATCTTTGCAAATTATGTCGTAAGCTCGCGCTTTTAGTTCCACTGTTTAGATATGTTCCTAGAGAAAATATAGTTGAAAGTTGACAGTAGGGATTATGCGGACAGAAGAAAGCTTATGTCCTTAATGCACCGCTCAGTGTGCTGAACCCCAAACGTCGTTTGTGGATGTTGCGAACATCGGACGTACACGTTTTGATAACTACGTGATAGTTCAGTTAAACGGTTTAAAGTTGAGGCACCAAAGATGTTTTCGAAACGTCGCGGAACATATGTGATGTTTCGAGGGCTGAAATTGGGATTTCAGGCTCGTGCCCACGTCAAGAGGTATAAGACCTCCGACGATTTTCTTAGCCTACAAACTAAGGGAGAAAAGCTCAATTGTTGAGTTTGTGCTCAGATTGTCTGAGTGCAACAATCACTTGAATCGAGTGGGAGTTGATCTTCCAGATGAGATAGTGATGTTTCTCCAAAGTCATTACCACCAAGCTGCTAGAGCTTCGTGATGAACTATAACATATCAGGGATAGATATGATGATCCTTGAGGTATTCGCGATGTTTGACACCGCGAAAGTAGAATAATATTATGCAGTTTGGTCATGAGCGTGTAAAACTACATGACTCCAACGTAAAGTTGGTAGGTTGCAATTCCAAAATAAAGATAATGCAATGAGCTTAACTCTTTGGACATGATTCTACCAAACCATTTTAAGTCTAGACATTAGGACAAATTGCTAAACTTCAATCCAAAGGCCATAGAGAATGCCTTCAAGGAGAATTCTGCAACGTTATCCATTCGATTTGCTTGAAATCGATGTCAGATAATGAGCCAATGGTTTCGTGTGAATAAAGCACACACTTAAGACCATCATGTAGATATGTCTTTTACAACCATGTAATACCTGAATAGTCTACTCAATGGCTGGGAAGAGCCACTTACCTCGACTTGATGCATTCAAGGAGTATGAGTGGTTCATCATAGAATTTAAGGTGTGGAAGCCTTAAAATTAGCTTCCCTATGTCACTTGTAGTGTGCATAAAATCCAAATGTTATTAGAATTTAGCATCATAATAATCATAAACTATTGGAATTGCTGATAGTTTCTGTTTCAACCCAATGTCTCGATGACCAAGGCGAGTATGCTAAGTTTGTCATGTACAAGACACTCTGGAAAACTATCTCGTACACAACATGTGCTACGGGTTGAGTCGTATGTGTAGTACAATCCAGATGATACACAGAGAATGTGCTTTCCATATCCGGTGCATATGGTAAAGAGAAGTTATTCGAAAATTCGAATCTGAGCCCGAGCTCATCTGCACCTGCGCTCACAAAAAAAATCGGAATAAATACTAGAAAAATTCAAAAAAATTCAAAAACCAATTGGGTGGTGGACAATTTGATGCCTGAGGTACGCTCCAATTTTTAAAACATTTGTACTTCTGCGCAGCTCTCAGCAAAAAAGACAAATCAAAGGTCTGTAAAAATGTGTACTGTTCATATACTGTTCTGGTCTGATTTGTCTTTTTTGCTGAGAGCTGCACAGAAGTCCAAATGTTTTGAAAATTGGAGCGTACCTCACGCATCAAATTGTCTACCACCCAAATTTTTTTTGGAATTGTTTGAATTTTTCTGATTTTTTTACGAATTTTTTTTTGACCGGGTGCAGATGCACCCGGGCACCGAAACGCCATTCTCGAAGTTATTTCTCCTTATTGTCATCATAAATTTCGCTATGGAAACTATTTTGATGGATACCTCCATAGTTTAGTAGGGTACAAGTTAAACCTGGGAAGCAATGAAGCATCCCGACGTTACTCGAGTACCCACAGGGATAGTAAATATGACTCGAGTTGAGCCAACAAATACCTCATCGCGTCTAGCGATTTTAAAATATCTCCTTCCTCTCAGTGAGAGTGGAAACATTGGACTTCTCTAAGTATAGAGTTTGTGGTGCATATGTCCACAAGGCACATATCATTTTTCATCCGATTAACTCCCGCAGAAATCTATATATAGACATGAAGATTCTTAAGAAAATCACTGTCGGATATATAGAATACATACAAATGAATTTGTATGAAAATGTTGATACAATATATTATGATATACAATATATGATGACAATAATAATCATGTTCTTATTAGAACATCATAAATGGACAGAAATAAATAGATCACTAAGGAGACTAAGGGACTAAATGTATAGTCTCCAAACATGTCGGTTGATGCATATTCAACCATCATGCTCTCCATGCTCATAGAGTCTCGTGATAGCTTGATGGTGTCAGGTTGAGGGTTTGAAGTGAGTTTCAAACCATTACCCTTGAGGTCCTTTGCGTCCCGATGGCGTGGTTTGGATTGCACGCACTATCCCATGGGATGCAAGACTGATCTTGATGTCCATACCCCGCTTAAGTGCGTTGTGGCCATTGAGGGCAAGTGCCTCACATTGTTAGCCATCGATTACTTATAGGGGCAAGCCAGAGATAATTAATTTACAAGAAGTAAATTAAAAAGCATCATGGTTTTGTAATAAGAATGTAAAAATTCGACTCAAGTGTATAATTTGAAAATGCTCAACCTCAATTGTGGGAACATAACACATTGAAGATCATTCAGATCTCACAGTAATAGAGATAGTCTGCACATGGGCAGTAGATCCAACTCATTACCTTGTGTTTTTCTAATATAATGAGGGAGATGTTATTGTCAAAAATTTACAAGTTTGTTGTGCGGGAGAAATCAATCTCGACCGCTATGGCATGTTCATGAAGAATGGCAATGTGGTAAACACAAAGAACATATCATCTCCGGTGAAAAACTGGTAATTTATTTATATTACAGATTGTGTAATATAAATACAAATTAATGTTGCAAAATTAATAGATTTCAAGAAAGGTGGCTCGAAATCATTAATGCGAATCTCAAAATGCTAAGGATGACACCTTGAATTTTGCATATGTATTTGCAAGAAATTGAAAATCTCAATTGCAAATAGACGTATTAATCTCGACATGTGGTTAACATGAAAATAGATACATCATAGAAATATTCCGGAATACCACGTACTCAACGGAGAAACAGTACTGCAGTGGTACTGAATTTAACTTTGCAAGAGATTAAAATCTCGATATCAAATAGATGTAATTTATCTCAACACTTGACAAATGTGGAAATATAACAGACTAAAAACAGGGATAAAATCACTGTTAAAAGTTGTTGTTAGAACTAATTTTCTGAAAAGAAAAGAGTAAATTAGTAAAGCAAATACTACTATAGGAGTGTTGATGACTCAACTAGTAAAGCAATTAAGCAAACACTAGTACGGGAGTGCTAATGACTCAACCGCATGCAGGTAAGCCACGTAGTAGTACACGTATGTGCGGCAGTCCACGACCTGGTCAATCGAGTACAGATAAGGAGAGAGACATTCTCAATTACTCAATCCCCATCCTCACCAGACTAACAGGCAGAGACTGACTTCCATGGCCGACCGGTGCCACCTCCAGCCACGCTGCCACGGCGTTCATCGGCGACGGGTGGAGGGACCAAGTGCTCCATCGTCTTCCTCGGGAGAGGAACCACCAATGAGGTCGTGGCTGGAAGCCACGCCGGTGGAGACGCCGTTTGCGGCACCGTTCGTGAGGCCGAGCGCCGCGGGGCTCCATGTGCCAGAGCGGCCGCTCGATGGCGAGCTCGCCAACGGGACGCCAAGGGCCATGAGACGGCGGCGAGCGCCCGAGTGCGGCGAAGGCTGAGGAGTTGCAGGTGCCGGGGTCAGCAGGCGTGGCGCGACGCGACGGCGTTGGTGTTGACGCCCGCGGCACTACTGGAGCAGCTCAGAAGGGGCTCGTAGGGCGAGAGCCGTGTCGTGCCTCCGCGTTGGAGGCCGCGGTCGTGCCTCAACCATGCTCCGCGTTGGGAGTCACCTCCTCTGCCGGGGGTGTTGCGCCGGAGGGCGCTGCCTCCCTGCAGAGCTGAGGTCGTGCCATGGCCACCACTTCGCGGGCTGCGCGCCTCTCTGTGAGCGGGCGCGACAGTTGCCGTGGTCCCCTGTGCTCGTAGGGGCAAGGCCGAGGCCAGGCGCGGGGTGTACCGGGAGGAACGACCGCACCTTTTGCTCGTCGCGCGTGCGTCGGATGGCGCAGCCGAGGGCCCGACCACCGCAGTGCTTTGCGACGAGGCTGAACTCCACGCCGTGGGGAGCCGTGCAAGAGGGCTGTCTGTCAGTCTCGTGGGTGGGGCGCGCGAGGGCGGCCACGGCGATGGACGGAGCGCGGGAGCGCGGCCACGGGCGGGGCGCAGGTGGCCACGCGGGCGGGCGCGGCCTGGTTGCTGATGATACGACACAGTTGCTGATGCTAATGCTTTCTACAGTGGAAAAACACGGTGAAGAACCTTTTTTTCTTCTCATGTGGTGCCTTTTTGCATCAGTCTGTTGATTGATCTTCTGGCCTTGGTGATCTTTGAATCAATGGATGCCAACGCCCACTTATTCTGTTGTCGATTCAGGAATAGAGTCGACGGCGGCTGGGTAGACGCCCTGTTTCTTCTGATTTTGGCCGAACACCTATGATTTTCTTTCTTCGATTTGCTCTTTCTGTATGCACTTGATGAAGTAACTCACGTGAGTGCATAGCATAAACCAAGAAGAGAAAACAATCAAATCAATTGTTAGATCATTGATGTTAATCACAAAAGATAAGAAATTTGCTTTCTCCTGATCGATCTCTTGAACGGCGGTGCATCTCTGCAGTGGGCGGCTGATTTCTCCAGCGATCTGGCCATGATCGGCAATCTTCGGAAGGAAGCCCAGCAGTGGGGGTTTCGCCGGAAGCGGTTCCATGCGCCATCCCTTCTGCGCTGGATACTCTTCTCACCGCCGCTGGCCGCAAAGGGCCTGTGCGTGAACGGGCCCCTATTCACTTGATGATGGGATTACATATCTAGCCCCTGAAGGGATACGACCGAAGGGATGTGAGGCAACCACCTCGGTTAGAAAAAGCAAGGATTATTTTATTGGTGACGGCTCTCTTTGCACTGGAGTGTTATCCACCGCACTTCATTTGCTTGGCGACTTCTTTTCCCTCTTCACTTCATCTATTGAACTGTAGTTTGCTTTTCCATAGAGAAAGAATTGCCATATACTACAACCCTCTGTAAAAAAATATATACTGCAGTTCTATATAGAGAAATTGTCAGATACAGTACTACTGTGCTGTAGTATCTGATATTAGGGAAACATGCAATGGTAATACTCCCATCGGACACTCCGCTGTACTTTCTAACAAAGGAAACCAGTCTTTGCGCAAATGAAGAAACTCCTGAGCCGTTCCAAGTCTTCAACTGACTCCCCTGCAACACCCAAATAGTCACCTGGCTTTCGTGCTCTGAGACGTCTTCAAGGACTTCATAGCTTCCCTAAATATTATTGGAAGGAGAAGTATCAGATACTATTTGGAATGGCATAGTTATGTCTGGCACTTGTAATTCTGTAGGCACCATTGCACGACAGTATATGCATGCCTCTTCCTAAATATCAGCAAAGTACTACTCAAGGGCAGATTACAGAGTTACTACTATACGTCAGGGTAGGTTGGTGCATTGGCATTGATAACAGTACAAAGTGGCACTCCGAAATCCTAACAAACACAAAATAGAACGGAGTCAAGTTCTCGACAGTCTCATGACAAGGGCGCATGCATGTACTTGCAGCATAGGTAACTAATACTGTGCTTGAGATGTGCTGAAACACGGCCAGCCAGCTACCAATGCAAGGTCATCGCCAAAAGGCATTAGTGTAACCAAAGAGGCAGATGGGTTTACCGTAATGCATCCTCGATGTCAGTGTCCACTGGGTCCAATTTGAGTCCATCCAAGAACCGTTCACTTGCACCCTCGTAGTCCTGACGATAAACACAAAAAGTGAACGATCATAAACAATTTG
>NC_041381.1:49770386-49773054 GCF_002162155.2 Triticum dicoccoides | reverse complement strand
AAATTGAGAGGATACATGACCAAAGCAACAAAAAGAAAGACACAGCATACTGTCAGCTGAACCCTATTCTGAACAAATCCTAAGTTATTGGAAATAACAAAGCCAGCTAGAGCCTATGCCCTGGACCATTTCAGTAGGAACCTTCCCATGACTCAAAGTTTTTGATAAACGACACCCAGCTCCATGTGGAGCTCCAGGTATTCTGGTATATTCTTGCCCAAAAGTATTACGTCGGACTGTGCATTCAACAACTAATGCAAAACAAGGATAAAATTCTTTTGAAATCATATATGAAGTTTTGAACCTTAAATATTTTCACACAGAGCTATGCAAGAAACCAAGGTTTTTGAGTCGCCTAGCCAAGTCGAGTCGCCATGCCTCCGACTAGTGGCTCGCTGCGATTAGTCTGCGACTCGTCGTGATTAATCGCCCCAAGTCGCCCCAGGTGTTAAGAGGAGGAGGAGGAGGAGGAGGAGGATGAGGGGGAAGAGGTGCTGTTGCAGGCGGAGGAGGGGGAAGGCAGCTGCTTGGAGGATACTTCAGCTCGGAGAAGGCAGCAGCAGCTCGTAGGAGCAATGGAGGCGGCGATTCTGATGTGGGATGGGAGCACGCGTCTTGCTCCTCCTCTGTTTCGTGCTAGAGAGCTGGCCCAATAGGCCCATTATATAACCCTAGCTTCCAAATAAAATCCAAATCGTCCATATGCTCTAATCTGGACCGTGCATCTGCTCTCCCATGTGCCTTTCTCCTTCGTCTCTTCCGTGCTTCTCGTCGTACAGGCGGCGCACTCCCAGCTTCGTCTCCTCCTCCCCCGCCTCGAACTCTGGCCTCCTCACCTTCCCAGTCTTCCCTCCCTTGGCCTTGCTGAAGCAAGCCGCCCTGCTTTCAGGTCCTAGTCGCCCGACTAGTCGTCGACTAATCGTCGACTAGCCTACCAGCCGCGCGACTCGCTCCTCAAGCCAAGTCGCCTGCGCAAGCCAACCTCGCTCCAACGACTCGGCGATTAGTCGACGATTAGTCGGCGACTCAAAAACCTTGCAAGAAACTATAAATTATAATGCATGCAACATAAATTGAAATGCTGGAAAGCTAAACAAAGCAAGAAATATATGGTGCTTTAATATACCCGACTGTACAATTTTGCTGCGACAGCATAATCTTTTTTCTTTAAAGAGATATTCCCTAGTGATATAAGCTCTGATGCCACGATTTCCCGTTTAAGCATGGGCTCCTCCTGAACCTACAGAACATCAATTAAATCAATTCTATGCAGGATACATGTGATACATTATATCTGACAAAACAACCTTAATGTTTGCTGTAAATAAATGGAGGAAAAAGGATTTGATTACATAAGCGTATCTTTTCTCAAATTTCTATGACTGCACAAGCATAATATTTTGAGTACTCGTGATAATCTCCTAACATTCATGCTCAGTATTGTAAGTACAAAAATTACCGCCAAAATTGTCATAAACTGGTACAATGTTTAGGTAGCTATTAATATCAACATGGCACATATGCAGATGTCCTCCCCAGCCGCAATGCTCCACAAGTTTTTTCAGAAAAAAATGGTTACGGAAGTGTCCAGTACAGCATGCCACAGCTGCAACCAGTATGAAAAACAAATGCCAGAAAGGGAAGTACAAAAAAAATTCAGTATGGAAAATAAACAAAGAAAATGGGTACCCAACAAAATTAAATTCATGGACTTGACAAAGCTCAGATGAATGTACAACACCTTAACTAGGAGCTTGATACATTCTGTTGAGTTAGCATCTCTAGCAGCCATAAGAGGTGTCACACCATTTACCATCTTGTTGTACTGGAGAAATATTAAGATATCAGCTCCAATGGTCAATACATAGAACTAAACTGATGAGGCAAGCCTTCAGCAAACAAAATTGATTCAGTACACCTGCAGTAAAATCAGTGAGAAGGTTAATTTTATCAAGATAATGCCACAGTAAAATCTGTCTTCTTCTTAAAGATCCATTTGTTTTCTATCGCTCGCCGATCATCGGGCAAGTCAGGCAAAGTCCATACTTTGTTTTCATACATGGATTCTATCTTGGATTGCATGGCTTCTAGCCATTTGTTGGAATCTGGGCCCGCCATCGCTTCTTCATAGTTCGAAGGTTCACCGTTGTCTAACAACATGATTTCCAGGACAGGGTTGCCATACCACTCTGGTGTGGAACGTGTCCTTGTGGACCTACGAAGTTCAGTAGCAACTTGATTAGAAGTACCTTGATCATCATCATTAATTTCCTCTCCAGTCGGTGTAGGCACCACAGGAACGTTTTCCTGAGCTGCACTACTTTCCGGTTCAAGAGGTAGTACTTCATCGAGTTCTACTTTCCTCCCACTTACTCCTTTCGAGAGAAACTCTTTTTCCAGAAAGGATCCGTTCTTGGCAACAAAGATCTTGCCTTCGGATCTAAGGTAGAAGGTATACCCAATGGTTTCCTTAGGGTATCCTATGAAGACGCATTTTTCCGACTTGGATTCGAGCTTTTCAGGTTGAAGTTTCTTGACATAAGCATCGCATCCCCAAACTTTTAGAAACGACAGCTTAGGTTTCTTCCCAAACCACAATTCATACGGTGTCGTCTCAACGGATTTAGACGGTGCCCTATTTAAAGTGAATGTAGCTGTCTCTAGAGCG
>NC_041381.1:49753853-49766636 GCF_002162155.2 Triticum dicoccoides | reverse complement strand
TTCATAAGGACCCTTTTCATCTAATCCGCTCCAACTAAAGTAGGAGAGACAGACACCCACTAGCCACCTTATGCAACTAGTGCATGTCAGTCGGTGGAACCTGTCTCACGTAAGCGTACGTGTAAGGTCGGTTGGGCCGCTTCATCCCACAATACCGCTGAAGCAAGAAAAGACTAGTAGCGGCAAGCAAGTTGACAAGACCTACGCCCACAACAAAATTGTGTTCTACTCGTGCAATAGAGAACTACGCATAGACCTGGCTCATGATGCCACTGTTGGGGAACGTTGCAGAAAATAAAAAATTTCCTACGGTTTCACCAAGATCCATCTATGAGTTCATCTAAGCAACGATTGAACCCCCGGGACCCTTCCGGTACAATACCGGGTGACCCCAAAACTTTCCCGATGGCCGAAACAACACTTCCTATATAGTTTTCTTTACCTCTGGACCATTCCGGAACTCCTCGTGATGTCCGGGATCTCATCCGGGACTCCGAACAACATTCGGTTTGCTGCATACTCATATTCATACAACCCTAGCGTCACCGAACCTTAAGTGTGTAGACCCTACGGGTTCGGGAGACATGCAGACATGACCGAGACAGCTCTCCGGTCAATAACCAACAGCGGGATCTGGATACCCATGTTGGCTCCCACATACTCCTCAATGATCTCATCGGATGAACCACGATGTCGAGGGTTCAAGCAACCCCGTATACTATTCCCTTTGTCAGACAGTATGTTACTTGCCCGAGACTCGATCGTCGGTATCCCAATACCTCGTTCAGTCTCGTTACCGGCAAGTCACTTTACTCGTACTGTAATGCATGATCCCGTGACCAGACACTTGGTCACTTTGAGCTCATTATGATGATGCACTACCGAGTGGGCCCAGTGATACCTCTCCGTAACACGGAGTGACAAATCCCAGTCTTGATCCATGTCAACCCAACAGACACTTTCGGAGATACCTGTAGTGCACCTTTATAGTCACCCAGTTACGTTGTGACGTTTGGTACACCCAAAGCACTCCTACGGTATCCGGGAGTTACACGATCTCATGGTCTAAGGAAGAGATACTTGACATTGGAAAAGCTCTAGCAAAACGAACTACACGATCTTGTGCTATGCTTAGGAATGGGTCTTGTCCATCACATCATTCTCCTAATGATGTGATCCCATTGTCAACGACATCTAATGTCCATAGTCAGGAAACCATGACTATCTGTTGACCAACGAGCTAGTCAACTAGAGGCTTACTAGGGACGTATTGTGGTCTATGTATTCACACGTGTATTACGATTTCCGGATAATACAATTATAGCATGAATAAAAGACAATTATCATGAACAAGGAAATATAATAATAATCACGGTCAAAAAAATATAATAATAATCCTTTTATTATTGCCTCTAGGGCATATTTCTAACAGTCGGGCCACATGTACCGACAACAATAAGTCGTATGGTGACTTACTGACTTTTACACAATATATGTTGCATTTTGCATTTCGATTCAGAAGTGAGATTCCATCGGGAATCAATCATATATGTCTGAATCTAGTGATCCACATGGATATGTAATCACTACATCTATCAACTGCAGAGGTAGATGATTTTGTACTGCCAATGATATAAGTTATCGGAAAGAGATTCCACCTCTAGAGAATAGTTGGGTATCTGCGTGAACCCTTGTGCTACAATACTTGCTCTTTGTTTCACCACCTCGTTATTCTCAATTCTGTTTCCAGAAGAAAACTGGTGTAGGTGTTGCTTATGCATACCTTTCCATTTGTGAGCAAGATCATTTCTACCTAGATTATACCCTTTGTTTGAGTTCAGTCCGAGTGTTGTTCACACTTTGCCATGGCCATGGTCTTTGGATCTGAATCACTTGAAAGGTTTTTTCAATCTAGTTGAGAAATGTATGTCGACAATTGTAGACTTTCGGTTATATGTTTCTCCAGAATCTATATATCAATATATAGTTGATGGAAATATCGTTACCCATGGTGACTGCTCGCGATTTCCCAATGCGATTGAGTCGGGTATTCCAATGTCCCGGTCATTGTGTGCACTGTGACATGGGTTGGTGGAGGTTTCCCGTCCACTGGGTGTATGCTACCCATCAGGTGTTTGTCAACGTGAAGTTGACTTGCATTTACTGATTCACAGGCCTTGATATCCTTGCTTGCGAGAAGCTGAATCCTGATGTACTTCTGCCATACATCTCCCCCCGTTGCTTTCAATGGAAAGTGGAGTGGATTTTGTTGGTACCTCCACTCTTTCAGGCGTACTTTTGCAGGATTGTAGGATTGTGTGACACCTTTATAGTCCGTAAATGAATCTGGTAGGTTATTTGCAATGTGTTGCAAATCTTGTGAACGCATGGTTCAGCTCTTTGAGTACGTGGATTTGAGGCAGAAATGTGTTGAACATTCCACTAATTTCCTGGCATTTGTATGGTACTTGAAATCTCCCCCTAATGCTTGGAAATGTTCCTCATTGAATCAGCATACTGGCCTTGAATAACTCCCCATGTGAGGGGCTTGAGGTATTGACGGCAATACAGTTATTCCTCACATAGATCCCAACTATATGTTGAGGGGCCAATGATGTATGTCGGGTGGTGATATCGGTATGCAACCGAATTACCGCAGATAGGAAATACTTGGTAGATTTCCACGTATCAAAGACAGAGGGGAATAATATTATGCAGTTTGGTCATGAGCGTGTAAAACTACATGACTCCAACGTAAAGTTGGTAGGTTGCAATTCCAAAATAAAGATAATGCAATGAGCTTAACTCTTTGGACATGATTCTACCAAACCATTTTAAGTCTAGACATTAGGACAAATTGCTAAACTTCAATCCAAAGGCCATAGAGAATGCCTTCAACGAGAATTCTGCAATGTTATCCATTCGATTTGCTTGAAATCGATGTCAGATAATGAGCCAATGGTTTCGTGTGAATAAAGCACACACTTAAGACCATCATGTAGATATGTCTTTTAGAACCATGTAATACCTGAATAGTCTACTCAATGGCTGGGAAGAGCCACTTACCTCGACTTGATGCATTCAAGGAGTCTGAGTGGTTCATCATAGAATTTAAGGTATGGAAGCCTTAAAATTAGCTTCCCTATGTCACTTGTAGTGTGCATAAAATCCAAATGTTATTAGAATTTAGCATCATAATAATCATAAACTATTGGAATTGCTGATAGTTTCTGTTTCAACCCAATGTCTCGATGACCAAGGCGAGTATGCTAAGTTTGTCATGTACAAGACACTCTGGAAAACTATCTCGTACACAACATGTGCTACGGGTTGAGTCGTATGTGTAGTACAATCCAGATGATACACAGAGAATGTGCTTTCCATATCCGGTGCATATGGTAAAGAGAAGTTATTCGAAAATTCGAATCTGAGCCCGAGCTCATCTGCATCTGCGCTCACAAAAAAAATCGGAATAAATACTAGAAAAATTCAAAAAAATTCAAAAAAAATTGGGTGGTGGAAAATTTGATGCGTGAGGTACGCTCCAATTTTTAAAACATTTGGACTTCTGTGCAGCTCTCAGCATAAAAGACAAATCGAAGGTCTGTAAAAATGTGTAATGTTCATATACTGTTCTGGTCTGATTTTTATTTTTTGCTGAGAGCTGCACAGAAGTCCAAATGTTTTGAAAATTGGAGCGTACCTCATGCATCAAATTGTCTACCACCCAAAAAAATTTTGGAATTGTTTGAATTTTTCTGATTTTTTTACGAATTTTTTTTGACCGGGTGCAGATGCACCCGGGCACCGAAACGCCATTCTCGAAGTTATTTCTCTTTATTGTCATCATAAGTTTCGCTATGGAAACTATTTTGATGGATACCTCCATAGTTTAGTAGGGTACAAGTTAAACCTGGGAAGCAATGAAGCATCCCGACGTTACTCGAGTACCCACAGGGATAGTAAATATGACTCGAGTTGAGCCAACAAATAACTCATCGCGTCTAGCGATTTTAAAATATCTCCTTTCTCTCAATGAGAGTGGAAACATTGGACTTCCCTAAGTATAGAGTTTGTGGTGCATATGTCCACAAGGCACATATCATTTTTCATCCGATTAACTCCCGTAGAAATCTATATATGTTGGAAATATGCCCTAGAGGCAATAATAAATTAAGTTATTATTATATTTCCTTGTTCATGATAATCGTTTATTATCCATGCTATAATTGTATTGATAGGAAACTCAGATACATGTGTGGGTACATAGACAACACCATGTCCCTAGTAAGCCTCTAGTTGACTAGCTCGTTGATCAACAGATGGTTACGGTTTCCTGACCATGGACATTGGATGTCATTGATAACGGGATCACATCATTAGCAGAATGATGTGATGGGCAAGACCCAATCCTAAGCCTAGGACAAAGATCGTGTAGTTCATATGCTAAAGCTTTTCTAATGTCAAGTATCTTTTCCTTAGACCATGAGATTGTGCAACTCCCGGATACCGTAGGAATGCTTTGGGTGTACCAAACGTCACAAGGTAACTGGGTGGCTATAAAGGTGCACTACAGGTATCTCCGAAAGTGTCTGTTGGGTTGGCACGAATCGAGACTGGGATTTGTCACTCCGTGTAAACGGAGAGGTATCTCTGGGCCCACTCGGTAGGACATCATCATAATGTGCACAATGTGACCAAGGGGTTGATCACGGGATGATTTGTTACGGAACGAGTAAAGAGACTTGCCGGTAACGAGATTGAACAAGGTATCAGGATACCGACGACCGAATCTCGGGCAAGTACAATACCGCTAGACAAAGGGAATTGTATACGGGATCGATTGAGTCCTTGACATCGTGGTTCATCCGATGAGATCATCGTGGAACATGTGGGAGCCAACATGGGTATCCAGATCCCGCTGTTGGTTATTGACCGGAGAACGTCTCGGTCATGTCTACATGTCTCCCGAACCCGTAGGGTCTACACACTTAAGGTTCGATGACGCTAGGGTTATAAAGGAAGTTTGTATGTGGTTACCGAATGTTGTTCGGAGTCCCAGATGAGATCCCGGATGTCACGAGGAGTTCCGGAATGGTCCGGAGGTAAAGATTTATATATGGAAAGTTGTTGTTTGGGTTCCGGAAAAAGTTCGGGTTTTTTCGGTATTGTACGGGGAAGCTTCCAGAAGGTTCCGGAGGATTCCGGAGGGGTTCGGAGGTCCGGAAATTATTCCACCACGTCCAATACAGTAGCATGGGCTGTAGGGGGCGCCCTAGCCTTAATGGGCCAGGGGCACCAGCCCCCCCAAGGCCCATGCGCATGGGAAGGGGAAAACCCTAAGGGGGAGGGCCTCCACTTGACTTGGGAGGCACTCCTCCCCCCCTTGGCCGCCGCCCCCTCCTCAGATTGGATCTGAGGGGCCCGCCCCCCCTCTCCCTTGCCCCTATATATATGTGGGGGTGGGAGGGCAGCCGCACCACAAGTTCTGGCGCAGCCCTCCCCCTCTCCCAAGTACTCCTCCTCTCCCGCGGTGTTTGGCGAAGCCCTGCAGGATTGCCACGCTCCTCCATCACCACCACGCCGTTGTGCTGCTGCTGGATGGAGTCTTCCTCAACCTCTCCATCTCTCCTTGCTGGATCAAGGCATGGGAGACGTCACCGGGCTGTACGTGTGTTGAACGCGGAGGTGCCGTCCGTTCGGCACTAGGATCTCCGGTGATTTGGATCACGACGAGTACGACTCCTTCAACCCCGTTCTCTTGAGCGCTTCCGCTTAGCGATCAACAAGGGTATGTAGATGCACTCTCCTTCCCCTCGTTGCTGGTTTCTCCTTAGATAGATCTTGGTGACATGTAGGAAAATTTTGAATTTCTGCTACGTTCCCCAACAGTGGCATCATGAGCTAGGTCTATTGCGTAGATTCTTTGCACGAGTAGAACACAAAGTAGTTGTGGGCATTGATTTTGTTCCATATGCTTACTGTTACTAGTCCAATCTTGTTTCGACGGTATTGTGGGATGAAGCGGCCCGGACCGACGGTATTTGCTTAGAACGACGGTAGTAAATAAGATGATCCCTCATTAAAATTTCAAGAAAGTGTTCCCCCTAACTGTGCACCGTTGCGAAAGTTCGTCGTTTCGAAGCACCACGTGATGATCGAGTGTGATAGATTCTTACGTTCACATACAACGGGTGTAAGCCAGATTTACACACGCGAAACACTTAGGTTAACTTGACGAGCCTAGCATGTACATACATGGCCTCGGAACACAAGAGACCGAAAGGTCGAGCATGAGTCATATAGTAGATACGACCAACATGAAGATGTTCACCGATGATGACTAGTCCGTCTCACGTGATGATCGGACACGGCCTAGTTGACTCGGATCATGTAATCACTTAGATGACTAGAGGGATGTCTATTTGTGTGGGAGTTCATAAGATGAACTTAATTATCCTGAACATAGTCAAAAGATCTTTGCAAATTATGTCGTAAGCTCGCGCTTTAGTTCCACTGTTTAGATATGTTCCTAGAGAAAATATAGTTGAAAGTTGACAGTAGCGATTATGCGGACAGAAGAAAGCTTATGTCCTTAATGCACTGCTTAGTGTGCTGAACCCCAAACGTCGTTTGTGGATGTTGCAAACAACGGACGTACACGTTTTGATAACTACGTGATAGTTCAGTTAAACGGTTTAAAGTTGAGGCACCAAAGACGTTTTCGAAACGTCGCGGAACATATGTGATGTTTCGAGGGCTGAAATTGGGATTTTAGGCTCGTGCCCATGTCAAGAGGTATAAGACCTCCGACGATTTTCTTAGCCTACAAACTAAGGGAGAAAAGCTCAATTGTTGAGCTTGTGCTCAGATTGTCTGAGTGCAACAATCACTTGAATCGAGTGGGAGTTGATCTTCCAGATGAGATAGTGATGTTTCTCCAAAGTCATTACCACCAAGCTGCTAGAGCTTCGTGATGAACTATAACATATCAGGGATAGATATGATGATCCTTGAGGTATTCGCGATGTTTGACATCGCGAAAGTAGAAATCAAGAAGGAGCATCAATTGTTGATGGTTGATGAAACCACTAGTTTCAAGAAGGGCAAGGGCAAGAAGGGATACTTCATGAAACGGCAAATCAGCTGCTGCTCTAGTGAAGAAACCCAAGGTTGAACCCAAACCCGAGACTAAGTGCGTCTGTAATAAGGGGAACAACCACTGGAGCAGAATTACCCTAGATACTTGGTAGATGAGAAGGCTGGCAAGGTCGATAGAAGTATATTGGATATGCATTATGTTAATGTGTACTTTACTAGTACTCCTAGTAGCACCAGGGTATTAAGATACCGGTTCGGTTGCTAAAGTGTTAGTAACTCGAAATAAAAGAGCTACGGAATAAACGGAGACTAGCTAAAGGTGAGCTGACGATATGTGTTGGAAGTGTTTCCAAGTTTGATGTGATCAAACATCGCGTGCTCCCTCTACCATCAAGATTAGTATTAAACCTGAATAATTGTCATTTGGTGTTTGTGTTGAGCATAGACATGATTGGATTATGTCTATCGCAATACGGTTATTCATTTAAGGAGAATAATGGTTACTCTATTTATTTGAATAATACCTTCAATGGTCTTGCACTTAAAGGAGCGGTTTATTGAATCTCAATCGTAGTGATACACATTTTCATGCCAAAAGATATAAGATAGTAATGATAGTACCACTTACATGTGGCACTGCCATGTAAGTCATATTGGTATAAATCGCATGAAGAAGCTCCATGTTGATGGATCTTTGGACTCACTCGTTTTTGAAAAGTTTGAGACATGCGAGCCATGTCTATTGGTGTATACGCATGAAGGAACTCCATGCAGATGGATCGTTTGGATTCACTTGATTTTGAATCACTTGAGATATGCAAATCATACCACATGGGCAAGATGACTGAAAGCCTCGTTTTCAGTAAAATGGAACAAGAAAGCAACTTGTAGGAAGTAACACATTTTGATGTGTGCAGTCCAATGAGTGCTGAGGCATGCAGTGAATATCGTTATGTTCTTACTTCACAGATGATTCGAGTAGATGTTGAGTATATTTACTTGATGAAACACAAGTCTGAATTATTGAATAGTTCAAGTAATTTCAGAGTGAAGTTGAAGATCATTGTGACAAGACGATAAAATGTCTATGATATGATCATAGAGATGAGTATCTGAGTTACGAGCTTTGGCACGCAATTAAGACATTGTGGATATTGTTTCACAATTAATACCGCATGGAACACCATAGTGTGATGGTGTGTCCGAACATCATAGTTGCACCCTATTGGATATGGTGCGTACCATGACGTCTCTCATCGAATTACCACTATCGTTCATGGGTTAGGCATTAGAGACAACCACACTCACTTTAATAGGGCACCACGTAATTCTGTTGAGACGACACCGTTTGAACTATGGTTTGGAGAAACCTAAGTTGTCGTTTCGTAAAGGTTTGGGGCTGCGACGCTTATGTGAAAAAGTTTCAGGTTGATAAGCTCGAACCCAAAGCGGATAAAATGCATCTTCATAGGACATCCAAAAACAGTTGGGTATACCTCCTATCTCAGATCCGGAAGCAAAAGTAATTGTTTCTAGAAACGGGTCCTTTCTCGAGGAAAAGTTTCTCTCGAAAGAATGAGTGGGAGGATGGTGGAGACTTGATAAGGTTATTGAACCATCACTTCAACTAGTGTGTAGCAGGGCACAAGAAGTTGTTCCTGTGGCACCTACACCAATTGAAGTAGAAGCTTATGATAGTGATCATGAAATTTCGGATCAAGTCACTACCAAACCTCGTAGGTCGACAAGGATGCGTACTGCTTCAGAGTGGTACAGTAATCCTGTCTTGAAGGTCATGTTGCTAGACAACAATGAACCTACGAGCTATGGAGAAGCGATGGTGGGCCCATATTCCGACAAATGGTTAGAATCCATGAAATCCGAGATAGGATCCATGTATCAGAACAAAGCATGTACTTTGGTGGACTTGCCCGATGATCGGCAAGCCATTGAGATAATGGATCTTTAAGAAGAAGACGGACGTGGACGGTAATGTCGCCGTCTATGAAGCTCGACTTGTGGTGAAGAGTTTTTCACAAGTTCAAGGAGTTGACTACGATGAGATTTTCTCATCCGTAGCGATGCTTAAGTCCGTCGGAATCATGTTAGCATTAGCTGCATTTATGAAATCTGGCAGATGGATGTCAAAATGAGTTTCCTTACCAGTCTTCGTAAGGAAAGGTTGTATGCGATACAATCAGAAAGGTTTTGTCGATCCTAAGGATGCTAAAAGGTATGCAAAGCTCCAGCAATCCTTCTAAGGACTGGAGTAAGCATCTCGGAGTTGGAATGTACACTTTGATGAGATGATCAAAGATTTTGGGTGTGTACAAAGTTTATGAGAAACTTGTATTTCCAAAGAAGTGAGTGGGAGCACTATAGAATTTCTGATGAGTATATGTTGTTGACATATTGTTTATCAGAAATGATGTAGAATTTCTGGAATGCATATAGGGTTATTTGAAAAGTATTTTTCAAGTGAAAACCTAGATTAAGCTACTTGAACATTGAGCATCAAGATCTATGAGGATAGATCAAAACGCTTAATGATACTTTCAAATGAGCACGTACCTTGACATGATCTTGAAAGTGTTCAAGATGGATCAGTCAAAGAAGGAGTTCTTGCCTGAGTCGTAAGGTACGAAGTTAAGAGTTAAAGCTCGACCACGGCAGAAAAGAGAGAAAGGACGAAGGTCGTCCCCTATGCTTTAGACGTAGGCTCTATAGTATGCTATGCTAAGTACCGCACCTGATGTGTGCCTTGCCACATGTCTGGCAAGAGGGTACAAAGGTGATCAAGGAGTGGATCACCAGATAGCGGTCAAAATTATCCTTAGAGGAATAAGGATTTGTTTCTCGATTATGGAGGTGATAAAGAGTTTGGCGTAAAGGGTTACGACGATGCAAGCTTTAACACCTATCCGAATGACTCTGAGTAGCAAACCGGATACGTATAGTGGAGCAACCATTTGGAAAAGCTCCAAGTGGAGCGTGGAAGCAGTATTTACAATATGACCTAGAGATTTGCGAAGTACATACGGATCTGAATGTTGCAGATCCGTTGACTAAAACCTCTCTCACAAGCAAAACATGACCAAACCCCAGAACTCATTGAGTCTTAATCACATGATGATGTGAACTAGTTTAGTGACACTAGTAAACTCTTTGGATGTTGGTCACATGGCGATGTGACCTGTGAGTGTTAATCACATGGCGATGTGAACTAGATTATTGACTCTAGTGCAAGTGGGAGACTGTTGGAAATATGCCCTAGAGGCAATAATAAATTAAGTTATTATTATATTTCCTTGTTCATGATAATCGTTTATTATCCATGCTATAATTGTATTGATAGGAAACTCGGATACATGTGTGGGTACATAGACAACACCATGTCCCTAGTAAGCCTCTAGTTGACTAGCTCGTTGATCAACAGATGGTTATGGTTTCCTGACCATGGACATTGGATGTCATTGATAACGGGATCACATCATTAGCAGAATGATGTGATGGGCAAGACCCAATCCTAAGCCTAGCACAAAGATCGTGTAGTTCACATGCTAAAGCTTTTCTAATGTCAAGTATCTTTTCCTTAGACCATGAGATTGTGCAACTCCCGGATACCGTAGGAATGCTTTGGGTGTACCAAACGTCACAAGGTAACTGGGTGGCTATAAAGGTGCACTACAGGTATCTCCGGAAGTGTCTGTTGGCTTGGCACGAATTGAGACTGGGATTTGTCACTCCGTGTAAATGGAGAGGTATCACTGGGCCCACTTGGTAGGACATCATCATAATGTGCACAATGTGACCAAGGGGTTGATCACGGGATGATGTGTTACGGAACGAGTAAAGAGACTTGCCGGTAACGAGATTGAACAAGGTATCAGGATACCGACGATCGAATCTCGGGCAAGTACAATACCGCTAGACAAAGGGAATTGTATACGGGATCGATTGAATCCTTGACATCGTGGTTCATCCGATGAGATCATCGTGGAACATGTGGGAGCCAACATGGGTATCCAGATCCCGCTGTTGGTTATTGACCGGAGAACGTCTCGGTCATGTCTACATGTCTCCTGAACCCGTAGGGTCTACACACTTAAGGTTCGATGACGCTAGGGTTATAAAGGAAGTTTGTATGTGGTTACCGAATGTTGTTCAAAGTCCCGGATGAGATCCCGGACGTCGCGAGGAGTTCCGGAATGGTCCGGAGGTAAAGATTTATATATGGAAAGTTGTTGTTCGGGTTCCAGAAAAAGTTCGGGTTTTTTCGGTATTGTACCGGGAAGCTACCAGAAGCTTCCGGAGGATTCCGGAGGGGTCTGGAGGTCCGAAAATTGTTCCACCACGTCCAATACAGTAGCATGGGCTGTAGGGGGGCGCCCTAGCCTTAATGGGCCAGGGGCACCAGCCCCCCCCCCAAGGCCCATCCGCATGGGAAGGGGAAAACCCTAAGGGGGAGGGCCTCCACTTGACTTGGGAGGCACTCCTCCCCCCCTTGGCCGCCGCCCCCTCCTCAGATTGGATTTGAGGGGGGCGGCCCCCCTCTCCCTTGCCCCTACATATATGTGGGGGTGGGAGGGCAGCCGCACCACAAGTTCTGGCGCAGCCCTCCCCCTCTCCCAAGTACTCCTCCTCTCCCGCGGTGTTTGGTGAAGCCCTGCAGGATTGCCACGCTCCTCCATCACCACCACGCCGTTGTGCTGCTGCTGGATGGAGTCTTCCTCAACCTCTCCCTCTCTCCTTGCTGGATCAAGGCATGGGCGACGTCACGGGCTGTATGTGTGTTGAACGCGGAGGTGCCGTCCGTTCGGCACTAGGATCTCCGGTGATTTGGATCACGATGAGTACGACTCCTTCAACCCCGTTCTCTTGAGTGCTTCCGCTTAGCGATCTACAAGGGTATGTAGATGCACTCTCCTTCCCCTCGTTGCTGGTTTCTCCTTAGATAGATCTTGGTGACACATAGGAAAATTTTGAATTTCTGCTACGTTCCCCAACAGTGGCATCATGAGCTAGGTCTATTGCGTAGATTCTTTACACGAGTAGAACACAAAGTAGTTGTGGGCGTTGATTTTTTTCAATATGACCGTTACTAGTCCAATCTTGTTTCGACGGTATTGTGGGATGAAGCGGCCCGGACCGACCTTACACGTACTCTTACGTGAGACAGGTTCCACCGACTGACATGCACTTGGTGCATAAGGTGGCTAGCGGGTGCCACTCTCTCCCACTTTAGTCGGAACGGATTCGATGAAAAGGGTCCTTATGAAGGGTAAATAGCAATTGGCATATCATGTTGTGGTTTTGCGTAGGTAAGAAACGTTCTTGCTAGAAACCCATAGCAGCCACGTAAAACATGCAAACAACAATTAGAGGACGTCTAACTTGTTTTTGCAGGGTATGCTATGTGATGTGATATGGCCAAGAAGAATGTGATGAATGATATGTGATGTATGAGATTGATCATGTTCTTGTAATAGGATTCACGACTTGCATGTCGATGAGTATGACAACCGGCAGGAGCCATAGGAGTTGTCTTTATTTATTGTATGACCTGTGTGTCATTGAACAACGCCATGTAATTACTTTACTTTATTGCTAACCGGTAGCCATAGTAGTAGAAGTAATAAGTTGGCGAGACAACTTCATGGAGACACGATGATGGAGATCATG
>NC_041381.1:49746191-49751601 GCF_002162155.2 Triticum dicoccoides | reverse complement strand
AACATGTGCTACGGGTTGAGTCGTATGTGTAGTACAATCCAGATGATACACAGAGAATGTGCTTTCCATATCCGGTGCATATGGTAAAGAGAAGTTATTCGAAAATTCGAATCTGAGCCCGAGCTCATCTGCACCTGCGCTCACAAAAAAAATCGGAATAAATACTAGAAAAATTCAAAAAAATTCAAAAACCAATTGGGTGGTGGACAATTTGATGCCTGAGGTACGCTCCAATTTTTAAAACATTTGTACTTCTGCGCAGCTCTCAGCAAAAAAGACAAATCAAAGGTCTGTAAAAATGTGTACTGTTCATATACTGTTCTGGTCTGATTTGTCTTTTTTGCTGAGAGCTGCACAGAAGTCCAAATGTTTTGAAAATTGGAGCGTACCTCACGCATCAAATTGTCTACCACCCAAATTTTTTTTGGAATTGTTTGAATTTTTCTGATTTTTTTACGAATTTTTTTTTGACCGGGTGCAGATGCACCCGGGCACCGAAACGCCATTCTCGAAGTTATTTCTCCTTATTGTCATCATAAATTTCGCTATGGAAACTATTTTGATGGATACCTCCATAGTTTAGTAGGGTACAAGTTAAACCTGGGAAGCAATGAAGCATCCCGACGTTACTCGAGTACCCACAGGGATAGTAAATATGACTCGAGTTGAGCCAACAAATACCTCATCGCGTCTAGCGATTTTAAAATATCTCCTTCCTCTCAGTGAGAGTGGAAACATTGGACTTCTCTAAGTATAGAGTTTGTGGTGCATATGTCCACAAGGCACATATCATTTTTCATCCGATTAACTCCCGCAGAAATCTATATATAGACATGAAGATTCTTAAGAAAATCACTGTCGGATATATAGAATACATACAAATGAATTTGTATGAAAATGTTGATACAATATATTATGATATACAATATATGATGACAATAATAATCATGTTCTTATTAGAACATCATAAATGGACAGAAATAAATAGATCACTAAGGAGACTAAGGGACTAAATGTATAGTCTCCAAACATGTCGGTTGATGCATATTCAACCATCATGCTCTCCATGCTCATAGAGTCTCGTGATAGCTTGATGGTGTCAGGTTGAGGGTTTGAAGTGAGTTTCAAACCATTACCCTTGAGGTCCTTTGCGTCCCGATGGCGTGGTTTGGATTGCACGCACTATCCCATGGGATGCAAGACTGATCTTGATGTCCATGACCCGCTTAAGTGCGTTGTGGCCATTGAGGGCAAGTGCCTCACATTGTTAGCCATCGATTACTTATAGGGGCAAGCCAGAGATAATTAATTTACAAGAAATAAATTAAAAAGCATCATGGTTTTGTAATAAGAATGTAAAAATTCGACTCAAGTGTATAATTTGAAAATGCTCAACCTCGATTGTGGGAACATAACACATTGAAGATCATTCAGATCTCACAGTAATAGAGATAGTCTGCACATGGGCAGTAGATCCAACTCATTATCTTGTGTTTTTCTAATATAATGAGGGAGATGTTATTGTCAAAAATTTACAAGTTTGTTGTGCGGGAGAAATCAATCTCGACCGCTATGGCATGTTCATGAAGAATGGCAATGTGGTAAACACAAAGAACATATCATCTCCGGTGAAAAACTGGTAATTTATTTATATTACAGTTTGTGTAATATAAATACAAATTAATGTTGCAAAATTAATAGATTTCAAGAAAGGTGGCTCGAAATCATTAATGCGAATCTCAAAATGCTAAGGATGACACCTTGAATTTTGCATATGTATTTGCAAGAAATTGAAAATCTCAATTGCAAATAGACGTATTAATCTCGACATGTGGTTAACATGAAAATAGATACATCATAGAAATATTCCGGAATACCACGTACTCAACGGAGAAACAGTACTGCAGTGGTACTGAATTTAACTTTGCAAGAGATTAAAATCTCGATATCAAATAGATGTAATTTATCTCAACACTTGACAAATGTGGAAATATAACAGACTAAAAACAGGGATAAAATCACTGTTAAAAGTTGTTGTTAGAACTAATTTTCTGAAAAGAAAAGAGTAAATTAGTAAAGCAAATACTACTATAGGAGTGTTGATGACTCAACTAGTAAAGCAATTAAGCAAACACTAGTACGGGAGTGCTAATGACTCAACCGCATGCAGGTAAGCCACGTAGTAGTACACGTATGTGCGGCAGTCCACGACCTGATCAATCGAGTACAGATAAGGAGAGAGACATTCCCAATTACTCAATCCCCATCCTCACCAGACTAACAGGCAGAGACTGACTTCCATGGCCGACCGGTGCCACCTCCAGCCACGCTGCCACGGCGTTCATCGGCGACGGGTGGAGGGACCAAGTGCTCCATCGTCTTCCTCGGGAGAGGAACCACCAATGAGGTCGTGGCTGGAAGCCACGCCGGTGGAGACGCCGTTTGCGGCACCGTTTGTGAGGCCGAGCGCCGCGGGGCTCCATGTGCCAGAGCGGCCGCTCGACGGCGAGCTCGCCAACGGGACGCCAAGGGCCATGAGACGGCGGCGAGCGCCCGAGTGCGGCGAAGGCTGAGGAGTTGCAGGCGCCGGGGTCAGCAGGCGTGGCGCGACGCGACGGCGTCGGTGTTGACGCCCGCGGCACTACTGGAGCAGCTCAGAAGGGGCTCGTAGGGCGAGAGCCGTGTCGTGCCTCCGCGTTGGAGGCCGCGGTCGTGCCTCAACCATGCTCCGCGTTGGGAGTCACCTCCTCTGCCGGGGGTGTTGCGCCGGAGGGCGCTGCCTCCCTGCAGAGCTGAGGTCGTGCCATGGCCACCACTTCGCGGGCTGCGCGCCTCTCTGTGAGCGGGCGCGACAGTTGCCGTGGTCCCCTGCGCTCGTAGGGGCAAGGCCGAGGCCAGGCGCGGGGTGTACCGGGAGGAACGACCGCACCTTTTGCTCGTCGCGCGTGCGTCGGATGGCGCAGCCGAGGGCCCGACCACCGCAGTGCTTTGCGACGAGGCTGAACTCCACGCCGTGGGGAGCCGTGCAAGAGGGCTGTCTGTCAGTCTCGTGGGCGGGGCGCGCGAGGGCGGCCACGGCGATGGACGGAGCGCGGGAGCGCGGCCACGGGCGGGGCGCAGGTGGCCACGCGGGCGGTCGCGGCCTGGCGCTGCCGGCTGTATGGCGCGGTTGCGTCGTACGCCAGTGCCAGGGGCCGATGATACGACACAGTTGCTGATGCTAATGCTTTCTACAGTGGAAAAACACGGTGAAGAACCTTTTTTTCTTCTCATGTGGTGCCTTTTTGCATCAGTCTGTTGATTGATCTTCTGGCCTTGGTGATCTTTGAATCAATGGATGCCAACGCCCACTTATTCTGTTGTCGATTCAGGAATAGAGTCGACGGCGGCTGGGTATACGCCCTGTTTCTTCTGATTTTGGCCGAACACCTATGATTTTCTTTCTTCGATTTGCTCTTTCTGTATGCACTTGATGAAGTAACTCACGTGAGTGCATAGCGTAAACCAAGAAGAGAAAACAATCAAATCAATTGTTAGATCATTGATGTTAATCATAAAAGATAAGAAATTTGCTTTCTCCTGATCGATCTCTTGAACGGCGGTGCATCTCTGCAGTGGGCGGCTGATTTCTCCAGCGATCTGGCCATGATCGGCAATCTTCGGAAGGAAGCCCAGCAGTGGGGGTTTCGCCGGAAGCGGTTCCATGCGCCATCCCTTCTGCGCTGGATACTCTTCTCACCGCCGCTGGCCGCAAAGGGCCTGTGCGTGAACGGGCCCCTATTCACTTGATGATGGGATTACATATCTAGCCCCTGAAGGGATACGACCGAAGGGATGTGAGGCAACCACCTCGGTTAGAAAAAGCAAGGATTATTTTATTGGTGACGGCTCTCTTTGCACTGGAGTGTTATCCACCGCACTTCATTTGCTTGGCGACTTCTTTTCCCTCTTCACTTCATCTATTGAACTGTAGTTTGCTTTTCCATAGAGAAAGAATTGCCATATACTACAACCCTCTGTAAAAAAATATATACTGCAGTTCTATATAGAGAAATTGTCAGATACAGTACTACTGTGCTGTAGTATCTGATATTAGGGAAACATGCAATGGTAATACTCCCATCGGACACTCCGCTGTACTTTCTAACAAAGGAAACCAGTCTTTGCGCAAATGAAGAAACTCCTGAGCCGTTCCAAGTCTTCAACTGACTCCCCTGCAACACCCAAATAGTCACCTGGCTTTCGTGCTCTGAGACGTCTTCAAGGACTTCATAGCTTCCCTAAATATTATTGGAAGGAGAAGTATCAGATACTATTTGGAATGGCATAGTTATGTCTGGCACTTGTAATTCTGTAGGCACCATTGCACGACAGTATATGCATGCCTCTTCCTAAATATCAGCAAAGTACTACTCAAGGGCAGATTACAGAGTTACTACTATACGTCAGGGTAGGTTGGTGCATTGGCATTGATAACAGTACAAAGTGGCACTCCGAAATCCTAACAAACACAAAATAGAACGGAGTCAAGTTCTCGACAGTCTCATGACAAGGGCGCATGCATGTACTTGCAGCATAGGTAACTAATACTGTGCTTGAGATGTGCTGAAACACGGCCAGCCAGCTACCAATGCAAGGTCATCGCCAAAAGGCATTAGTGTAACCAAAGAGGCAGATGGGTTTACCGTAATGCATCCTCGATGTCAGTGTCCACTGGGTCCAATTTGAGTCCATCCAAGAACCGTTCACTTGCACCCTCGTAGTCCTGACGATAAACACAAAAAGTGAACGATCATAAACAATTTGCAATGCCAAGAGAAAAACTGTCAGCCATATCCTCTATGTAACCTTCAGTAGCATCAGAGCGTCACCCTGCTGGCGACAAGCTTTTGGCCAGTGAGGCCGCATTTTTCTGCATTTATTAGCATCTAGCAAAGCCTTTCTTCCGTCGCCCATGTGAAGCCAACAAAGGCTCCTGTCTGAGAACAAGACTGCGTCATCAGGATCAAGCTGCATTGCCTACATTACACAAGACAAATCGACAGTTCAGCTTACTAAGTTTATTTTAACTCAAATTAAATTAGTTAACTGGATAAAACAACAGTTAGGAAGCTGTCAACACTCAAACAAGAAATCTACACATTTTTTATTCATACTAGCCTACATAAAATACAAATTAGCAAGTCTACAAAAGCCAGCCTAACATACATTTACTAAATATATAGCACAATGTTAAAGTACACTCATTTATTCTATTCTAGTCCTAACAAGAAAAATCTGCACATAGCTGCAGAGTAACTTTTGAACTAAATAACTTACATTAAAAAGCTTGCTTTTCCATTATCCCACTCGTTCATTATAGTCATCCCTGTGTTTTTTTCCTGACTGTGAGGCAAAGGCCACTCCCTCC
>NC_041381.1:49695146-49744081 GCF_002162155.2 Triticum dicoccoides | reverse complement strand
TCGACTAATCGTCGACTAGCCTACCAGCCGCGCGACTCGCTCCTCAAGCCAAGTCGCCTGCGCAAGCCAACCTCGCTCCAACGACTCGGCGATTAGTCGACGATTAGTCGGCGACTCAAAAACCTTGCAAGAAACTATAAATTATAATGCATGCAACATAAACTGAAATGCTGGAAAGCTAAACAAAGCAAGAAATATATGGTGCTTTAATATACCCGACTGTACAATTTTGCTGCGACAGCATAATCTTTTTTCTTTAAAGAGATATTCCCTAGTGATATAAGCTCTGATGCCACGATTTCCCGTTTAAGCATGGGCTCCTCCTGAACCTACAGAACATCAATTAAATCAATTCTATGCAGGATACATGTGATACATTATATCTGACAAAACAACCTTAATGTTTGCTGTAAATATATGGAGGAAAAAGGATTTGATTACATAAGCGTATCTTTTCTCAAATTTCTATGACTGCACAAGCATAATATTTTGAGTACTCGTGATAATCTCCTAACATTCATGCTCAGTATTGTAAGTACAAAAATTACCGCCAAAATTGTCATAAACTGGTACAATGTTTAGGTAGCTATTAATATCAACATGGCACATATGCAGATGTCCTCCCCAGCCGCAATGCTCCACAAGTTTTTTCAGAAAAAAATGGTTACGGAAGTGTCCAGTACAGCATGCCACAGCTGCAGCCAGTATGAAAAACAAATGCCAGAAAGGGAAGTACAAAAAAAATTCAGTATGGAAAATAAACAAAGAAAATGGGTACCCAACAAAATTAAATTCATGGACTTGACAAAGCTCAGATGAATGTACAACACCTTAACTAGGAGCTTGATACATTCTGTTGAGTTAGCATCTCTAGCAGCCATAAGAGGTGTCAAACCATTTACCATCTTGTTGTACTGGAGAAATATTAAGATATCAGCTCCAATGGTCAATACATAGAACTAAACTGATGAGGCAAGCCTTCAGCAAACAAAATTGATTCAGTACACCTGCAGTAAAATCAGTGAGAAGGTTAATTTTATCAAGATAATGCCACAGTAAAATCTGTCTTCTTCTTAAAGATCCATTTATTTTCTATCGCTCGCCGATCATCGGGCAAGTCAGGCAAAGTCCATACTTTGTTTTCATACATGGATTCTATCTTGGATTGCATGGCTTCTAGCCATTTGTTGGAATCTGGGCCCGCCATCGCTTCTTCATAGTTCGAAGGTTCACCGTTGTCTAACAACATGATTTCCAGGACAGGGTTGCCATACCACTCTGGTGTGGAACGTGTCCTTGTGGACCTACGAAGTTCAGTAGCAACTTGATCAGAAGTACCTTGATCATCATCATTAATTTCCTCTCCAGTCGGTGTAGGCACCACAGGAACGTTTTCCTGAGCTGCACTACTTTCCGGTTCAAGAGGTAGTACTTCATCGAGTTCTACTTTCCTCCCACTTACTCCTTTCGAGAGAAACTCTTTTTCCAGAAAGGATCCGTTCTTGGCAACAAAGATCTTGCCTTCGGATCTAAGGTAGAAGGTATACCCAATGGTTTCCTTAGGGTATCCTATGAAGACGCATTTTTCCGACTTGGATTCGAGCTTTTCAGGTTGAAGTTTCTTGACATAAGCATCGCATCCCCAAACTTTTAGAAACGACAGCTTAGGTTTCTTCCCAAACCACAATTCATACGGTGTCGTCTCAACGGATTTAGACGGTGCCCTATTTAAAGTGAATGTAGCTGTCTCTAGAGCGTATCCCCAAAATGATAGCGGTAAATCGATAAGAGACATCATAGATCGCACCATATCCAATAGAGTGTGATTATGACGTTCGGACACACCGTTACGCTGAGGTGTTCCAGGCGGCGTGAGTTGTGAAACGATTCCACATTTCCTTAAGTGTGTACCAAATTCGTGACTTAAATATTCTCCTCCACGATCTGATCGTAGGAACTTTATCTTTCGGTCACGTTGATTCTCTACCTCATTCTGAAATTCCTTGAACTTTTCAAAGGTCTCAGACTTGTGTTTCATCAAGTAGACATACCCATATATACTCAAGTCATCAGTGAGAGTGAGAACATAACGATATCCTCCGCGAGCCTCAACGATCATTGGACCGCACACATCGGTATGTATGATTTCCAATAAGTTGGTTGCTTGCTCCATTGTTCCGGAGAACGGAGTCTTGGTCATTTTACCCATGAGGCATGGTTCGCACGTGTCAAATGATTCATAATCGAGAGACTCTAAAAGTCCATCAGTATGGAGCTTCTTCATGCACTTGACACCTATGTGACCAAGGCGGCAGTGCCACAAGTATGTGGGATTATCGTTATCAACTTTACATCTTTTGGTATTCACACTATGAATATGTGTAACATTACGTTCGAGATTCATTAAAAATAAACCATTGACCATCGGGGCATGACCATAAAACATATCTCTCATATAAATAGAACAATCATTATTCTTGGATTTAAATTAGTAGCCATCTCGCATCAAACAAGATCCAGATACAATGTTCATACTCAAACTTGGCACTAAATAACAATTATTGAGGTTTAAAACTAATCCCGTGGGTAAATATAGAGGTAGCGTGCCGACGGCGATCACATCGACCTTGGAACCATTCCCGACGCGCATCGTCACCTCGTCCTTTGCCAGTCTCCGCTTATTCCGCAGCTCCTGCTGTGAGTTACAAATGTGAGCAACGGCACCGGTATCAAATACCCAGGAGTTACTACGAGTACTGGTAAGGTACACATCAATTACATGTATATCAAATATACCTTTAGTGTTGCCGGCCTTCTTGTCCGCTAAGTATTTGGGGCAGTTCCGCTTCCAGTGACCCTTCCCCTTGCAATAAAAGCACTCAGTCTCAGGCTTGGGTCCATTCTTTGACTTCTTCCCGGCAACTGGCTTACCGGGCGCGGCAACATCTTTGCCGTCCTTCTTGAAGTTCTTCTTACCCTTTCCCTTCTTGAACTTAGTGGTCTTATTGACCATCAACACTTGATGTTCTTTCTTGATTTCAACCTCTGCTGACTTCAGCATTGAGAATACTTCAGGAATGGTCTTCACCATCCCCTGCATATTGTAGTTCAACACAAAGCTCTTGTAGCTCGGTGGGAGCGACTGAAGGATTCTGTCAATGACCGCCTCGTCCGGGAGGTTGATCTCCAGCTGGGATAGGCGGTTGTGCAACCCAGACATTTTGAGTATGTGCTCACTGACAGAACTGTTTTCCTCCATCTTACAACTATAGAACTTGTCGGAGACTTCATATCTCTCGACCCGGGCATGAGCTTGGAAAACCATTTTCAGCTCCTCGAACATCTCATATGCTCCGTGTTTCTCAAAACGCTTTTGGAGCCCCAGTTCTAAGCTGTAAAGCATGCCGCACTGAACGAGGGAGTAATCATCAGCACGTGATTGCCAAGTGTTCATAACGTCTTGGTTCTCTGGGATGGGTGCTTCACCTAGCGGTGCATCTAGGACATAATCTTTCTTGGCTTCTATGAGGATGATCCTCAGGTTCCGGACCCAGTCAGAATAGTTGCTGCCATCATCTTTCAGCTTGGTTTTCTCTAGGAACGCGTTGAAGTTCATGTTGACATGAGCATTGGCCATTTGATCTACAAGACATATTTTGCAAAAGTTTTAGACTAAGTTCATGATAATTAAGTTCATCTAATCAAATTATTTAATGAACTCCCACTCAGATTAGACATCCCTCTAGTCATCTAAGTGTTACACGATCCGAGTCGACTAGGCTGTGTCCAATCATCATGTGAGACAGACTAGTCATCATCGGTGAACATCTCCATGTTGATCGTATCTTCCATACGACTCATGTTCGACCTTTCGGTCTCTGTGTTCCGAGGCCATGTCTGTACATGCTAGGCTCGTCAAGTTAACCCTAAGTGTTCTGCATGTGTAAATTTGTCTTACACCCGGTTGTATGTGAACGTAAGGATCTATCACACCCGATCATCACGTGGTGCTTCGAAACGACGAACTTTAGCAACGGTGCACAGTTAGGGGGAACAATTTCTTGAAATTATTATAAGGGATCATCTTATTTACTACCGCCGTTCTAAGTAAACAAGATGCATAAAACATAATAAACATCACATGCAATTATATAGTAGTGACATGATATTGCCAATATCATATAGCTTCTTCGATCTCCATCTTCGGGGCTCCATGATCATCTTCGTCACCGGCATGACACCATGATCTCCATCATCATGATCTCCATCATTGTGTCTTCATGAAGTTGTCACGCCAACAACTACTTCTACTTCTATGGCTAACGCGTTTAGCAATAAAGTAAAGTAATTTACATGGCGTTCTTCAATGACACGCAGGTCATACAAAAATAAAGACAACTCCTATGGCTCATGCCGGTTGTCATACTCATCGACATGCAAGTCGTGATTCCTATTACAAGAACATGATCTCATACATCACAACATATCATTCATCATTCATCACAACTTCTGGCCATATCACATCACATGACAATTGCTGCAAAAACAAGTTAGACGTCCTCTAATTGTTGTTGCATCTTTTACGTGGCTGCAATTGGGTTCTAGCAAGAACGTTTTCTTTCCTACGAATAACCACAACGTGATTTTGTCAACTTCTATTTACCCTTCATAAGGACCCTTTTCATCTAATCCGCTCCAACTAAAGTAGGAGAGACAGACACCCACTAGCCACCTTATGCAACTAGTGCATGTCAGTCGGTGGAACCTGTCTCACGTAAGCGTACGTGTAAGGTCGGTTGGGCCGCTTCATCCCACAATACCGCTGAAGCAAGAAAAGACTAGTAGCGGCAAGCAAGTTGACAAGACCTACGCCCACAACAAAATTGTGTTCTACTCGTGCAATAGAGAACTACGCATAGACCTGGCTCATGATGCCACTGTTGGGGAACGTTGCAGAAAATAAAAAATTTCCTACGGTTTCACCAAGATCCATCTATGAGTTCATCTAAGCAACGATTGAACCCCCGGGACCCTTCCGGTACAATACCGGGTGACCCCAAAACTTTCCCGATGGCCGAAACAACACTTCCTATATAGTTTTCTTTACCTCTGGACCATTCCGGAACTCCTCGTGATGTCCGGGATCTCATCCGGGACTCCGAACAACATTCGGTTTGCTGCATACTCATATTCATACAACCCTAGCGTCACCGAACCTTAAGTGTGTAGACCCTACGGGTTCGGGAGACATGCAGACATGACCGAGACAGCTCTCCGGTCAATAACCAACAGCGGGATCTGGATACCCATGTTGGCTCCCACATACTCCTCAATGATCTCATCGGATGAACCACGATGTCGAGGGTTCAAGCAACCCCGTATACTATTCCCTTTGTCAGACAGTATGTTACTTGCCCGAGACTCGATCGTCGGTATCCCAATACCTCGTTCAGTCTCGTTACCGGCAAGTCACTTTACTCGTACTGTAATGCATGATCCCGTGACCAGACACTTGGTCACTTTGAGCTCATTATGATGATGCACTACCGAGTGGGCCCAGTGATACCTCTCCGTAACACGGAGTGACAAATCCCAGTCTTGATCCATGTCAACCCAACAGACACTTTCGGAGATACCTGTAGTGCACCTTTATAGTCACCCAGTTATGTTGTGACGTTTGGTACACCCAAAGCACTCCTACGGTATCCGGGAGTTACACGATCTCATGGTCTAAGGAAGAGATACTTGACATTGGAAAAGCTCTAGCAAAACGAACTACACGATCTTGTGCTATGCTTAGGAATGGGTCTTGTCCATCACATCATTCTCCTAATGATGTGATCCCATTGTCAACGACATCTAATGTCCATAGTCAGGAAACCATGACTATCTGTTGACCAACGAGCTAGTCAACTAGAGGCTTACTAGGGACGTATTGTGGTCTATGTATTCACACGTGTATTACGATTTCCGGATAATACAATTATAGCATGAATAAAAGACAATTATCATGAACAAGGAAATATAATAATAATCACGGTCAAAAAAAATATAATAATAATCCTTTTATTATTGCCTCTAGGGCATATTTCTAACAGTCGGGCCACATGTACCGACAACAATAAGTCGTATGGTGACTTACTGACTTTTACACAATATATGTTGCATTTTGCATTTCGATTCAGAAGTGAGATTCCATCGGGAATCAATCATATATGTCTGAATCTAGTGATCCACATGGATATGTAATCACTACATCTATCAACTGCAGAGGTAGATGATTTTGTACTGCCAATGATATAAGTTATCGGAAAGAGATTCCACCTCTAGAGAATAGTTGGGTATCTGCGTGAACCCTTGTGCTACAATACTTGCTCTTTGTTTCACCACCTCGTTATTCTCAATTCTGTTTCCAGAAGAAAACTGGTGTAGGTGTTGCTTATGCATACCTTTCCATTTGTGAGCAAGATCATTTCTACCTAGATTATACCCTTTGTTTGAGTTCAGTCCGAGTGTTGTTCACACTTTGCCATGGCCATGGTCTTTGGATCTGAATCACTTGAAAGGTTTTTTCAATCTAGTTGAGAAATGTATGTCGACAATTGTAGACTTTCGGTTATATGTTTCTCCAGAATCTATATATCAATATATAGTTGATGGAAATATCGTTACCCATGGTGACTGCTCGCGATTTCCCAATGCGATTGAGTCGGGTATTCCAATGTCCCGGTCATTGTGTGCACTGTGACATGGGTTGGTGGAGGTTTCCCGTCCACTGGGTGTATGCTACCCATCAGGTGTTTGTCAACGTGAAGTTGACTTGCATTTACTGATTCACAGGCCTTGATATCCTTGCTTGCGAGAAGCTGAATCCTGATGTACTTCTGCCATACATCTCCCCCCGTTGCTTTCAATGGAAAGTGGAGTGGATTTTGTTGGTACCTCCACTCTTTCAAGCGTACTTTTGCAGGATTGTAGGATTGTGTGACACCTTTATAGTCCGTAAATGAATCTGGTAGGTTATTTGCAATGTGTTGCAAATCTTGTGAACGCATGGTTCAGCTCTTTGAGTACGTGGATTTGAGGCAGAAATGTGTTGAACATTCCACTAATTTCCTGGCATTTGTATGGTACTTGAAATCTCCCCCTAATGCTTGGAAATGTTCCTCATTGAATCAGCATACTGGCCTTGAATAACTCCCCATGTGAGGGGCTTGAGGTATTGACGGCAATACAGTTATTCCTCACATAGATCCCAACTATATGTTGAGGGGCCAATGATGTATGTCGGGTGGTGATATCGGTATGCAACCGAATTACCGCAGATAGGAAATACTTGGTAGATTTCCACGTATCAAAGACAGAGGGGAATAATATTATGCAGTTTGGTCATGAGCGTGTAAAACTACATGACTCCAACGTAAAGTTGGTAGGTTGCAATTCCAAAATAAAGATAATGCAATGAGCTTAACTCTTTGGACATGATTCTACCAAACCATTTTAAGTCTAGACATTAGGACAAATTGCTAAACTTCAATCCAAAGGCCATAGAGAATGCCTTCAACGAGAATTCTGCAATGTTATCCATTCGATTTGCTTGAAATCGATGTCAGATAATGAGCCAATGGTTTCGTGTGAATAAAGCACACACTTAAGACCATCATGTAGATATGTCTTTTAGAACCATGTAATACCTGAATAGTCTACTCAATGGCTGGGAAGAGCCACTTACCTCGACTTGATGCATTCAAGGAGTCTGAGTGGTTCATCATAGAATTTAAGGTATGGAAGCCTTAAAATTAGCTTCCCTATGTCACTTGTAGTGTGCATAAAATCCAAATGTTATTAGAATTTAGCATCATAATAATCATAAACTATTGGAATTGCTGATAGTTTCTGTTTCAACCCAATGTCTCGATGACCAAGGCGAGTATGCTAAGTTTGTCATGTACAAGACACTCTGGAAAACTATCTCGTACACAACATGTGCTACGGGTTGAGTCGTATGTGTAGTACAATCCAGATGATACACAGAGAATGTGCTTTCCATATCCGGTGCATATGGTAAAGAGAAGTTATTCGAAAATTCGAATTTGAGCCCGAGCTCATCTGCATCTGCGCTCACAAAAAAATCGGAATAAATACTAGAAAAATTCAAAAAAATTCAAAAAAATTCAAAAAAAATTGGGTGGTGGAAAATTTGATGCGTGAGGTACGCTCCAATTTTTAAAACATTTGGACTTCTGTGCAGCTCTCAGCATAAAAGACAAATCGAAGGTCTGTAAAAATGTGTACTGTTCATATACTGTTCTGGTCTGATTTTTATTTTTTGCTGAGAGCTGCACAGAAGTCCAAATGTTTTGAAAATTGGAGCGTACCTCATGCATCAAATTGTCTACCACCCAAAATTTTTTTGGAATTGTTTGAATTTTTCTGATTTTTTTACGAATTTTTTTTGACCGGGTGCAGATGCACCCGGGCACCGAAACGCCATTCTCGAAGTTATTTCTCTTTATTGTCATCATAAGTTTCGCTATTGAAACTATTTTGATGGATACCTCCATAGTTTAGTAGGGTACAAGTTAAACCTGGGAAGCAATGAAGCATCCCGACGTTACTCGAGTACCCACAGGGATAGTAAATATGACTCGAGTTGAGCCAACAAATACCTCATCGCGTCTAGCGATTTTAAAATATCTCCTTTCTCTCAATGAGAGTGGAAACATTGGACTTCCCTAAGTATAGAGTTTGTGGTGCATATGTCCACAAGGCACATATCATTTTTCATCCGATTAACTCCCGTAGAAATCTATATATGTTGGAAATATGCCCTAGAGGCAATAATAAATTAAGTTATTATTATATTTCCTTGTTCATGATAATCGTTTATTATCCATGCTATAATTGTATTGATAGGAAACTCAGATACATGTGTGGGTACATAGACAACACCATGTCCCTAGTAAGCCTCTAGTTGACTAGCTCGTTGATCAACAGATGGTTACGGTTTCCTGACCATGGACATTGGATGTCATTGATAACGGGATCACATCATTAGCAGAATGATGTGATGGGCAAGACCCAATCCTAAGCCTAGGACAAAGATCGTGTAGTTCATATGCTAAAGCTTTTCTAATGTCAAGTATCTTTTCCTTAGACCATGAGATTGTGCAACTCCCGGATACCGTAGGAATGCTTTGGGTGTACCAAACGTCACAAGGTAACTGGGTGGCTATAAAGGTGCACTACAGGTATCTCCGAAAGTGTCTGTTGGGTTGGCACGAATCGAGACTGGGATTTGTCACTCCGTGTAAACGGAGAGGTATCTCTGGGCCCACTCGGTAGGACATCATCATAATGTGCACAATGTGACCAAGGGGTTGATCACGGGATGATTTGTTACGGAACGAGTAAAGAGACTTGCCGGTAACGAGATTGAACAAGGTATCAGGATACCGACGACCGAATCTCGGGCAAGTACAATACCGCTAGACAAAGGGAATTGTATACGGGATCGATTGAGTCCTTGACATCGTGGTTCATCCGATGAGATCATCGTGGAACATGTGGGAGCCAACATGGGTATCCAGATCCCGCTGTTGGTTATTGACCGGAGAACGTCTCGGTCATGTCTACATGTCTCCCGAACCCGTAGGGTCTACACACTTAAGGTTCGATGACGCTAGGGTTATAAAGGAAGTTTGTATGTGGTTACCGAATGTTGTTCGGAGTCCCAGATGAGATCCCGGATGTCACGAGGAGTTCCGGAATGGTCCGGAGGTAAAGATTTATATATGGAAAGTTGTTGTTTGGGTTCCGGAAAAAGTTCGGGTTTTTTCGGTATTGTACCGGGAAGCTTCCAGAAGGTTCCGGAGGATTCCGGAGGGGTTCGGAGGTCCGGAAATTATTCCACCACGTCCAATACAGTAGCATGGGCGGTAGGGGGCGCCCTAGCCTTAATGGGCCAGGGGCACCAGCCCCCCCAAGGCCCATGCGCATGGGAAGGGGAAAACCCTAAGGGGGAGGGCCTCCACTTGACTTGGGAGGCACTCCTCCCCCCCTTGGCCGCCGCCCCCTCCTCAGATTGGATCTGAGGGGGCCGCCCCCCCTCTCCCTTGCCCCTATATATATGTGGGGGTGGGAGGGCAGCCGCACCACAAGTTCTGGCGCAGCCCTCCCCCTCTCCCAAGTACTCCTCCTCTCCCGCGGTGTTTGGCGAAGCCCTGCAGGATTGCCACGCTCCTCCATCACCACCACGCCGTTGTGCTACTGCTGGATGGAGTCTTCCTCAACCTCTCCCTCTCTCCTTGCTGGATCAAGGCATGGGAGACGTCACCGGGCTGTACGTGTGTTGAACGCGGAGGTGCCGTCCGTTCGGCACTAGGATCTCCGGTGATTTGGATCACGACGAGTACGACTCCTTCAACCCCGTTCTCTTGAGCGCTTCCGCTTAGCGATCAACAAGGGTATGTAGATGCACTCTCCTTCCCCTCGTTGCTGGTTTCTCCTTAGATAGATCTTGGTGACATGTAGGAAATTTTTGAATTTCTGCTACGTTCCCCAACAGTGGCATCATGAGCTAGGTCTATTGCGTAGATTCTTTGCACGAGTAGAACACAAAGTAGTTGTGGGCATTGATTTTGTTCCATATGCTTACTATTACTAGTCCAATCTTGTTTTGACGGTATTGTGGGATGAAGCGGCCCGGACCGACCTTACACGTACTCTTACGTGAGACAGGTTCCACCGACTGACATGCACTTGGTGCATAAGGTGGCTAGCGGGTGCCAGTCTCTCCCACTTTAGTCGGAACGGATTCGATGAAAAGGGTCCTTATGAAGGGTAAATAGCAATTGGCATATCACGTTGTGGTTTTGCGTAGGTAAGAAACGTTCTTGCTAGAAACCCATAGCAGCCACGTAAAACATGCAGGCAACAATTGGAGGATGTCTAACTTGTTTTTGCAGGGTATGCTATGTGATGTGATATGGCCAAGAAGAATGTGATGAATGATATGTGATGTATGAGATTGATCATGTTCTTGTAATAGGATTCACGACTTGCATGTCGATGAGTATGACAACCGGCAGGAGCCATAGGAGTTGTCTTTATTTATTGTATGACCTGCGTGTCATTGAACAACGCCATGTAATTACTTTACTTTATTGCTAACCGGTAGCCATAGTAGTAGAAGTAATAAGTTGGCGAGACAACTTCATGGAGACACGATGATGGAGATCATGGTGTCATGCCTGTGACGATGATGATCATGGAGCCCCGAAGATGGAGATCAAAAGGAGCAATATGATATTGGCCATATCATGTCACTATTTGATTGCATGTGATGTTTATCATGTTTATGCATCTTATTTGCTTAGAACGACGGTAGTAAATAAGATGATCCCTCATTAAAATTTCAAGAAAGTGTTCCCCCTAACTGTGCACCGTTGCGAAAGTTCGTCGTTTCGAAGCACCATGTGATGATCGAGTGTGATAGATTCTTACGTTCACATACAACGGGTGTAAGCCAGATTTACACACGCGAAACACTTAGGTTAACTTGACGAGCCTAGCATGTACATACATGGCCTCGGAACACAAGAGACCGAAAGGTCGAGCATGAGTCATATAGTAGATACGACCAACATGAAGATGTTCACCGATGATGACTAGTCCGTCTCACGTGATGATCGGACACGGCCTAGTTGACTCGGATCATGTAATCACTTAGATGACTAGAGGGATGTCTATTTGTGTGGGAGTTCATAAGATGAACTTAATTATCCTGAACATAGTCAAAAGATCTTTGCAAATTATGTCGTAAGCTCGCGCTTTAGTTCCACTGTTTAGATATGTTCCTAGAGAAAATATAGTTGAAAGTTGACAGTAGCGATTATGCGGACAGAAGAAAGCTTATGTCCTTAATGCACTGCTTAGTGTGCTGAACCCCAAACGTCGTTTGTGGATGTTGCGAACAACGGACGTACACGTTTTGATAACTACGTGATAGTTCAGTTAAACGGTTTAAAGTTGAGGCACCAAAGACGTTTTCGAAACGTCGCGGAACATATGGGATGTTTCGAGGGCTGAAATTGGGATTTTAGGCTCGTGCCCATGTCAAGAGGTATAAGACCTCCGACGATTTTCTTAGCCTACAAACTAAGGGAGAAAAGCTCAATTGTTGAGCTTGTGCTCAGATTGTCTGAGTGCAACAATCACTTGAATCGAGTGGGAGTTGATCTTCCAGATGAGATAGTGATGTTTCTCCGAAGTCATTACCACCAAGCTGCTAGAGCTTCGTGATGAACTATAACATATCAGGGATAGATATGATGATCCTTGAGGTATTCGCGATGTTTGACATCGCGAAAGTAGAAATCAAGAAGGAGCATCAATTGTTGATGGTTGATGAAACCACTAGTTTCAAGAAGGGCAAGGGCAAGAAGGGATACTTCATGAAACGGCAAATCAGCTGCTGCTCTAGTGAAGAAACCCAAGGTTGAACCCAAACCCGAGACTAAGTGCGTCTGTAATAAGGGGAACAACCACTGGAGCAGAATTACCCTAGATACTTGGTAGATGAGAAGGCTGGCAAGGTCGGTAGAAGTATATTGGATATGCATTATGTTAATGTGTACTTTACTAGTACTCCTAGTAGCACCAGGGTATTAAGATACCGGTTCGGTTGCTAAAGTGTTAGTAACTCGAAATAAAAGAGCTACGGAATAAACGGAGACTAGCTAAAGGTGAGCTGACGATATGTGTTGGAAGTGTTTCCAAGTTTGATGTGATCAAACATCGCGTGCTCCCTCTACCATCAAGATTAGTATTAAACCTGAATAATTGTCATTTGGTGTTTGTGTTGAGCATAGACATGATTGGATTATGTCTATCGCAATACGGTTATTCATTTAAGGAGAATAATGGTTACTCTATTTATTTGAATAATACCTTCAATGGTCTTGCACTTAAAGGAGCGGTTTATTGAATCTCAATCGTAGTGATACACATTTTCATGCCAAAAGATATAAGATAGTAATGATAGTACCACTTACATGTGGCACTGCCATGTAAGTCATATTGGTATAAATCGCATGAAGAAGCTCCATGTTGATGGATCTTTGGACTCACTCGTTTTTGAAAAGTTTGAGACATGCGAGCCATGTCTATTGGTGTATACGCATGAAGGAACTCCATGCAGATGGATCGTTTGGATTCACTTGATTTTGAATCACTTGAGATATGCAAATCATACCACATGGGCAAGATGACTGAAAGCCTCGTTTTCAGTAAAATGGAACAAGAAAGCAACTTGTAGGAAGTAACACATTTTGATGTGTGCAGTCCAATGAGTGCTGAGGCATGCAGTGAATATCGTTATGTTCTTACTTCACAGATGATTCGAGTAGATGTTGAGTATATTTACTTGATGAAACACAAGTCTGAATTATTGAATAGTTCAAGTAATTTCAGAGTGAAGTTGAAGATCATTGTGACAAGACGATAAAATGTCTATGATATGATCATAGAGATGAGTATCTGAGTTACGAGCTTTGGCACGCAATTAAGACATTGTGGATATTGTTTCACAATTAATACCGCATGGAACACCATAGTGTGATGGTGTGTCCGAACATCATAGTTGCACCCTATTGGATATGGTGCGTACCATGACGTCTCTCATCGAATTACCACTATCGTTCATGGGTTAGGCATTAGAGACAACCACACTCACTTTAATAGGGCACCACGTAATTCTGTTGAGACGACACCGTTTGAACTATGGTTTGGAGAAACCTAAGTTGTCGTTTCGTAAAGGTTTGGGGCTGCGACGCTTATGTGAAAAAGTTTCAGGTTGATAAGCTCGAACCCAAAGCGGATAAAATGCATCTTCATAGGACATCCAAAAACAGTTGGGTATACCTCCTATCTCAGATCCGGAAGCAAAAGTAATTGTTTCTAGAAACGGGTCCTTTCTCGAGGAAAAGTTTCTCTCGAAAGAATGAGTGGGAGGATGGTGGAGACTTGATAAGGTTATTGAACCATCACTTCAACTAGTGTGTAGCAGGGCACAAGAAGTTGTTCCTGTGGCACCTACACCAATTGAAGTAGAAGCTTATGATAGTGATCATGAAATTTCGGATCAAGTCACTACCAAACCTCGTAGGTCGACAAGGATGCGTACTGCTTCAGAGTGGTACAGTAATCCTGTCTTGAAGGTCATGTTGCTAGACAACAATGAACCTACGAGCTATGGAGAAGCGATGGTGGGCCCATATTCCGACAAATGGTTAGAATCCATGAAATCCGAGATAGGATCCATGTATCAGAACAAAGCATGTACTTTGGTGGACTTGCCCGATGATCGGCAAGCCATTGAGATAATGGATCTTTAAGAAGAAGACGGACGTGGACGGTAATGTCGCCGTCTATGAAGCTCGACTTGTGGTGAAGAGTTTTTCACAAGTTCAAGGAGTTGACTACGATGAGATTTTCTCATCCGTAGCGATGCTTAAGTCCGTCGGAATCATGTTAGCATTAGCTGCATTTATGAAATCTGGCAGATGGATGTCAAAACGAGTTTCCTTACCAGTCTTCGTAAGGAAAGGTTGTATGCGATACAATCAGAAAGGTTTTGTCGATCCTAAGGATGCTAAAAGGTATGCAAAGCTCCAGCAATCCTTCTAAGGACTGGAGTAAGCATCTCGGAGTTGGAATGTACACTTTGATGAGATGATCAAAGATTTTGGGTGTGTACAAAGTTTATGAGAAACTTGTATTTCCAAAGAAGTGAGTGGGAGCACTATAGAATTTCTGATGAGTATATGTTGTTGACATATTGTTGATCAGAAATGATGTAGAATTTCTGGAATGCATATAGGGTTATTTGAGAAGTATTTTTCAAGTGAAAACCTAGATTAAGCTACTTGAACATTGAGCATCAAGATCTATGAGGATAGATCACGCTTAATGATACTTTCAAATGAGCACGTACCTTGACATGATCTTGAAAGTGTTCAAGATGGATCAGTCAAAGAAGGAGTTCTTGCCTGAGTCGTAAGGTACGAAGTTAAGAGTTAAAGCTCGACCACGGCAGAAAAGAGAGAAAGGACGAAGGTCGTCCCCTATGCTTTAGACGTAGGCTCTATAGTATGCTATGCTAAGTACCGCACCTGATGTGTGCCTTGCCACATGTCTGGCAAGAGGGTACAAAGGTGATCAAGGAGTGGATCACCAGATAGCGGTCAAAATTATCCTTAGAGGAATAAGGATTTGTTTCTCGATTATGGAGGTGATAAAGAGTTTGGCGTAAAGGGTTACGACGATGCAAGCTTTAACACCTATCCGAATGACTCTGAGTAGCAAACCGGATACGTATAGTGGAGCAACCATTTGGAAAAGCTCCAAGTGGAGCGTGGAAGCAGCATTTACAATATGACCTAGAGATTTGCGAAGTACATACGGATCTGAATGTTGCAGATCCGTTGACTAAAACCTCTCTCACAAGCAAAACATGACCAAACCCCAGAACTCATTGAGTCTTAATCACATGATCATGTGAACTAGTTTAGTGACACTAGTAAACTCTTTGGATGTTGGTCACATGGCGATGTGACCTGTGAGTGTTAATCACATGGCGGTGTGAACTAGATTATTGACTCTAGTGCAAGTGGGAGACTGTTGGAAATATGCCCTAGAGGCAATAATAAATTAAGTTATTATTATATTTCCTTGTTCATGATAATCGTTTATTATCCATGCTATAATTGTATTGATAGGAAACTCAGATACATGTGTGGGTATATAGACAACACCATGTCCCTAGTAAGCCTCTAGTTGACTAGCTCGTTGATCAACAGATGGTTATGGTTTCCTGACCATGGACATTGGATGTCATTGATAACGGGATCACATCATTAGCAGAATGATGTGATGGGCAAGACCCAATCCTAAGCCTAGCACAAAGATCGTGTAGTTCATATGCTAAAGCTTTTCTAATGTCAAGTATCTTTTCCTTAGACCATGAGATTGTGCAACTCCCAGATACCGTAGGAATGCTTTGGGTGTACCAAACGTCACAAGGTAACTGGGTGGCTATAAAGGTGCACTACAGGTATCTCCGGAAGTGTCTGTTGGGTTGGCACGAATCGAGACTGGGATTTGTCACTCCGTGTAAATGGAGAGGTATCACTGGGCCCACTTGGTAGGACATCATCATAATGTGCACAATGTGACCAAGGGGTTGATCACGGGATGATGTGTGACGGAACGAGTAAAGAGACTTGCCGGTAACGAGATTGAACAAGGTATCAGGATACCGACGATCGAATCTCGGGCAAGTACAATACCGCTAGACAAAGGGAATTGTATACGGGATCGATTGAGTCCTTGACATCGTGGTTCATCCGATGAGATCATCGTGGAACATGTGGGAGCCAACATGGGTATCCAGATCCCGCTGTTGGTTATTGACCGGAGAACGTCTCGGTCATGTCTACATGTCTCCCGAACCCGTAGGGTCTACACACTTAAGGTTCGATGACGCTAGGGTTATAAAGGAAGTTTGTATGTGGTTACCGAATGTTGTTCAAAGTCCCGGATGAGATCCCGGACGTCACGAGGAGTTCCGGAATGGTCCGGACGTAAAGATTTATATATGGAAAGTTGTTGTTCGGGTTCCAGAAAAAGTTCGGGTTTTTTCGGTATTGTACCGGGAAGCTTCTAGAAGGTTCCGGAGGATTCCGGAGGGGTCCGGAGGTCCGAAAATTGTTCCACCACGTCCAATATAGTAGCATGGGCTGTAGGGGGCGCCCTAGCCTTAATGGGCCAGGGGCACCAGCCCCCCCCCCAAGGCCCATGCGCATGGGAAGGGGAAAACCCTAAGGGGGAGGGCCTCCACTTGACTTGGGAGGCACTCCTCCCCCCCTTGGCCGCCGCCCCCTCCTCAGATTGGATTTGAGGGGGGCGGCCCCCCTCTCCCTTGCCCCTACATATATGTGGGGGGTGGGAGGGCAGCCGCACCACAAGTTCTGGCGCAGCCCTCCCCCTCTCCCAAGTACTCCTCCTCTCCCGCGGTGTTTGGCGAAGCCCTGCAGGATTGCCACGCTCCTCCATCACCACCACGCCGTTGTGCTGCTGCTGGATGGAGTCTTCCTCAACCTCTCCCTCTCTCCTTGCTGGATCAAGGCATGGGCGACGTCACCGGGCTGTATGTGTGTTGAACGCGGAGGTGCCGTCCGTTCGGCACTAGGATCTCCGGTGATTTGGATCACGATGAGTACGACTCCTTCAACCCCGTTCTCTTGAGCGCTTCCGCTTAGCGATCTACAAGGGTATGTAGATGCACTCTCCTTCCCCTCGTTGCTGGTTTCTCCTTAGATAGATCTTGGTGACACGTAGGAAAATTTTGAATTTCTGCTACGTTCCCCAACAGTGGCATCATGAGCTAGGTCTATTGCGTAGATTCTTTACACGAGTAGAACACAAAGTAGTTGTGGGCGTTGATTTTGTTCAATATGACCGTTACTAGTCCAATCTTGTTTCAACGGTATTGTGGGATGAAGCGGCCCGGACCGACCTTACACGTACTCTTACGTGAGACAGGTTCCACCGACTGACATGCACTTGGTGCATAAGGTGACTAGCGGGTGCCAGTCTCTCCCACTTTAGTCGGAACGGATTCAATGAAAAGGGTCCTTATGAAGGGTAAATAGCAATTGGCATATCATGTTGTGGTTTTGCGTAGGTAAGAAACGTTCTTGCTAGAAACCCATAGCAGCCACGTAAAACATGCAAACAACAATTAGAGGACGTCTAACTTGTTTTTGCAGGGTATGCTATGTGATGTGATATGGCCAAGAAGAATGTGATGAATGATATGTGATGTATGAGATTGATCATGTTCTTGTAATAGGATTCATGACTTGCATGTCGATGAGTATGACAACCGGCAGGAGCCATAGGAGTTGTCTTTATTTATTGTATGACCTGTGTGTCATTGAACAACGCCATGTAATTACTTTAATTTATTGCTAACCGGTAGCCATAGTAGTAGAAGTAATAAGTTGGCGAGACAACTTCATGGAGACATGATGATGGAGATCATGGTGTCATGCCGGTGACGATGATGATCATGGAGCCCCAAAGATGGAGATCAAAAGGAGCAATATGATATTGGCCATATCATGTCACTATTTGATTCCATGTGATGTTTATCATGTTTATGCATCTTATTTGCTTAGAACGACGGTAGTAAATAAGATGATCCCTCATTAAAATTTCAAGAAAGTGTTCCCCCTAACTGTGCACCGTTGCGAAAGTTCGTCGTTTCGAAGCACCACGTGATGATCGGGTGTGATAGATTCTTACGTTCACATACAACGGGTGTAAGCCAGATTTACACACGTGAAACACTTAGGTTAACTTGACGAGCCTAGCATGTACAGAGATGGCCTCGGAACACAAGAGACCGAAAGGTCGAGCATGAGTCGTATAGTAGATACGACCGACATGAAGATGTTCACCGATGATGACTAGTCCGTCTCACGTGATGATCGGACACGGCCTAGTTGACTCGGATCATGTAATCACTTAGATGACTAGAGGGATGTCTATTTGTGTGGGAGTTCATAAGATGAACTTAATTATCCTGAACATAGTCAAAAGATCTTTGCAAATTATGTCGTAAGCTCGCGCTTTAGTTCCACTGTTTAGATATGTTCCTAGAGAAAATATAGTTGAAAGTTGACAGTAGCGATTATGCGGACAGAAGAAAGCTTATGTCCTTAATGCACCGCTCAGTGTGCTGAACCCCAAACGTCGTTTGTGGATGTTGCGAACATCGGACGTACACGTTTTGATAACTACGTGATAGTTCAATTAAACGGTTTAAAGTTGAGGCACCAAAGACGTTTTCGAAACGTCGCGGAACATATGTGATGTTTCGAGGGCTGAAATTGGGATTTCAGGCTCGTGCCCATGTCAAGAGGTATAAGACCTCCGACGATTTTCTTAGCCTACAAACTAAGGGAGAAAAGCTCAATTGTTGAGTTTGTGCTCAGATTGTCTGAGTGCAACAATCACTTGAATCGAGTGGGAGTTGATCTTCCAGATGAGATAGTGATGTTTCTCCAAAGTCATTACCACCAAGCTGCTAGAGCTTTGTGATGAACTATAACATATCAGGGATAGATATGATGATCCTTGAGGTATTCGCGATGTTTGACACCGCGAAAGTAGAATAATATTATGCAGTTTGGTCATGAGCGTGTAAAACTACATGACTCCAACATAAAGTTGGTAGGTTGCAATTCCAAAATAAAGATAATGCAATGAGCTTAACTCTTTGGACATGATTCTACCAAACCATTTTAAGTCTAGACATTAGGACAAATTGCTAAACTTCAATCCAAAGGCCATAGAGAATGCCTTCAAGGAGAATTCTGCAATGTTATCCATTCGATTTGCTTGAAATCGATGTCAGATAATGAGCCAATGGTTTCGTGTGAATAAAGCACACACTTAAGACCATCATGTAGATATGTCTTTTAGAACCATGTAATACCTGAATAGTCTACTCAATGGCTGGGAAGAGCCACTTACCTCGACTTGATGCATTCAAGGAGTATGAGTGGTTCATCATAGAATTTAAGGTGTGGAAGCCTTAAAATTAGCTTCCCTATGTCACTTGTAGTGTGCATAAAATCCAAATGTTATTAGAATTTAGCATCATAATAATCATAAACTATTGCTGATAGTTTCTGTTTCAACCCAATGTCTCGATGACCAAGGCGAGTATGCTAAGTTTGTCATGTACAAGACACTCTGGAAAACTATCTCGTACACAACATGTGCTACGGGTTGAGTCGTATGTGTAGTACAATCCAGACGATACACAGAGAATGTGCTTGCCATATCCGGTGCATATGGTAAAGAGAAGTTATTCAAAAATTCGAATCTGAGCCCGAGCTCATCTGCACCTGCGCTCACAAAAAAATCGGAATAAATACTAGAAAAATTCAAAAAAATTCAAAAAAATTGGGTGGTGGAAAATTTGATGCGTGAGGTACGCTCCAATTTTTAAAACATTTGGACTTCTGTGCAGCTCTCAGCAAAAAAGACAAATCGAAGGTCTATAAAAATGTGTACTGTTCATATACTGTTCTGGTCTGATTTTTCTTTTTTGCTGAGAGCTGCACAGAAGTCCAAATGTTTTGAAAATTGGAGCGTACCTCATGCATCAAATTGTCTACCACCCAAATTTTTTTTGGAATTGTTTGAATTTTTCTGATTTTTTTACGAATTTTTTTGACCGGGTGCAGATGCACCCGGGCACCGAAACGCCATTCTCGAAGTTATTTCTCTTTATTGTCATCATAAGTTTCGCTATGGAAACTATTTTGATGGATACCTCCATAGTTTAGTAGGGTACAAGTTAAACCTGGGAAGCAATGAAGCATCCCGACGTTACTCGAGTACCCACAGGGATAGTAAATATGACTCGAGTTGAGCCAACAAATACCTCATCGCGTCTAGCGATTTTAAAATATGTCCTTTCTCTCAATGAGAGTGGAAACATTGGACTTCCCTAAGTATAGAGTTTGTGGTGCATATGTCCACAAGGCACATATCATTTTTCATCCGATTAACTCCCGTAGAAATCTATATATGTTGGAAATATGCCCTAGAGGCAATAATAAATTAAGTTATTATTATATTTCTATGTTCATGATAATCGTTTATTATCCATGCTATAATTGTATTGATAGGAAACTCAGATACATGTGTGGGTACATAGACAACACCATGTCCCTAGTAAGCCTCTAGTTGACTAGCTCGTTGATCAACAGATGGTTACGGTTTCCTGACCATGGACATTGGATGTCATTGATAATAGGATCACATCATTAGCAGAATGATGTGATGGGCAAGACCCAATCCTAAGCCTAGCACAAAGATCGTGTAGTTCATATGCTAAAGCTTTTCTAATGTCAAGTATCTTTTCCTTAGACCATGAGATTGTGCAACTCCCGGATACCGTAGGAATGCTTTGGGTGTACCAAACGTCACAAGGTAACTGGGTGGCTATAAAGGTGCACTACAGGTATCTCCAAAAGTGTCTGTTGGGTTGGCACGAATCGAGACTGGGATTTGTCACTCCGTGTAAATGGAGAGGTATCACTGGGCCCACTCAGTAGGACATCATCATAATGTGCACAATGTGACCAAGGGGTTGATCACGGCATGATTTGTTATGGAACGAGTAAAGAGACTTGCCGGTAACGAGATTGAACAAGGTATCAGGATACCGACGATCGAATCTCGGGCAAGTACAATACCGCTAGACAAAGGGAATTGTATACGGGATCGATTGAGTCCTTGACATCGTGGTTCATCCGATGAGATCATCGTGGAACATGTGGGAGCCAACATGGGTATCCAGATCCCGTTGTTGGTTATTGACCGGAGAACGTCTCGGTCATGTCTACATGTCTCCCGAACCCGTAGGGTCTACACACTTAAGGTTCGATGACGCTAGGGTTATAAAGGAAGTTTGTATGTGGTTACCGAATGTTGTTCGGAGTCCCAGATGAGATCCCGGATGTCACGAGGAGTTCCGGAATGGTCCGGAGGTAAAGATTTATATATGGAAAGTTGTTGTTCGGGTTCCGGAAAAAGTTCGGGTTTTTTCGGTATTGTACCGGGAAGCTTCCAGAAGGTTCCGGAGGATTCCGGAGGGGTTCGGAGGTCCGGAAATTGTTCCACCACGCCCAATACAGTAGCATGGGCTGTAGGGGGGTGCCCTAGCCTTAATGGGCCAGGGGCACCAGCCCCCCAAGGCCCATGCGCATGGGAAGGGGAAAACCCTAAGGGGGAGGGCCTCCACTTGACTTGGGAGGCACTCCTCCCCCCCTTGGCCGCCGCCCCCTCCTCAGATTGGATCTGAGGGGGCCGCCCCCCCTCTCCCTTGCCCCTATATATATGTGGGGGGTGGGAGGGCAGCCGCACCACAAGTTCTGGCGCAGCCCTCCCCCTCTCCCAAGTACTCCTCCTCTCCCGCGGTGTTTGGCGAAGCCCTGCAGGATTGCCACGCTCCTCCATCACCACCACGCCGTTGTGCTTCTGCTGGATGGAGTCTTACTCAACCTCTCCCTCTCTCCTTGCTGGATCAAGGCATGGGAGACGTCACCGGGCTGTACGTGTGTTGAACGCGGAGGTGCCGTCCGTTCGACACTAGGATCTCCGGTGATTTGGATCACGACGAGTACGACTCCTTCAACCCCGTTCTCTTGAGCGCTTCCGCTTAGCGATCTACAAGGGTATGTAGATGCACTCTCCTTCCCCTCATTGCTGGTTTCTCCTTAGATAGATCTTGGTGACACGTAGGAAAATTTTGAATTTCTGCTACGTTCCCCAACAGTGGCATCATGATCTAGGTCTATTGTGTAGATTCTTTGCACGAGTAGAACACAAAGTAGTTGTGGGCGTTGATTTTGTTCAATATGCTTACCGTTACTAGTCCAATCTTCTTTCGACGGTATTGTGGGATGAAGCGGCCCGGACCGACCTTACACGTACTCTTACGTGAGACAGGTTCCACCGACTGACATGCACTTGGTGCATAAGGTGGCTAGCGGGTGCCAGTCTCTCCCACTTTAGTCGGAACGGATTCGATGAAAAGGGTCCTTATGAAGGGTAAATAGCAATTGGCATATCACGTTGTGGTTTTGCGTAGGTAAGAAACGTTCTTGCTAGAAACCCATAGCAGCCACGTAAAACATGCAGACAACAATTAGAGGACGTCTAACTTGTTTTTGCAGGGTATGCTATGTGATGTGATATGGCCAAGAAGAATGTGATGAATGATATGTGATGTATGAGATTGATCATGTTCTTGTAATAGGATTCACGACTTGCATGTCGATGAGTATGACAACCGGCAGGAGCCATAGGAGTTGTCTTTATTTATTGTATGACCTGCGTGTCATTGAACAACGCCATGTAATTACTTTACTTTATTGCTAACCGGTAGCCATAGTAGTAGAAGTAATAAGTTGGCGAGACAACTTCATGGAGACACGATGATGGAGATCATGGTGTCATGCCGGTGACGATGATGATCATGGAGCCCCGAAGATGGAGATCAAAAGGAGCAATATGATATTGGCCATATCATGTCACTATTTTATTGCATGTGATGTTTATCATGTTTATGCATCTTATTTGCTTAGAATGACGGTAGTAAATAAGATGATCCCTCATTAAATTTTCAAGAAAGTGTTCCCCCTAACTGTGCACCGTTGCGAAAGTTCGTCGTTTCGAAGCACCACGTGATGATCGGGTGTGATAGATTCTTACGTTCACATACAACGGGTGTAAGCCAGATTTACACACGCGAAACACTTAGGTTAACTTGACGAGCCTAGCATGTACAGAGATGGCCTCGGAACACAAGAGACCGAAAGGTCGAGCATGAGTCATATAGTAGATACGACCAACATGAAGATGTTCACCGATGATGACTAGTCCGTCTCACGTGATGATCGGACACGGCCTAGTTGACTCGGATCATGTAATCACTTAGATGACTAGAGGGATGTCTATTTGTGTGGGAGTTCATAAGATGAACTTAATTATCCTGAACATAGTCAAAAGATCTTTGCAAATTATGTTGTAAGCTCGCGCTTTAGTTCCACTGTTTAGATATGTTCCTAGAGAAAATATAGTTGAAAATTGACAGTAGCGATTATGCGGACAGAAGAAAGCTTATGTCCTTAATGCACTGCTTAGTGTGCTAAACCCCAAACGTCGTTTGTGGATGTTGCGAACATCGGACGTACACGTTTTGATAACTACGTGATAGTTCAGTTAAACGGTTTAAGGTTGAGGCACCAAAGACGTTTTCGAAACGTCGCGGAACATATGTGATGTTTTGAGGGCTGAAATTGGGATTTCAGGATCGTGCCCACGTCAACAGGTTTAAGACCTTCGACGATTTTCTTAGCCTACAAACTAAGGGAGAAAAGCTCAATTGTTGAGCTTGTGCTCAGATTGTCTGAGTGCAACGATCACTTGAATCGAGTGGGAGTTGATCTTCCACATGAGATAGTGATGTTTCTCCAAAGTCATTACCACCAAGCTGCTAGAGCTTCGTGATGAACTATAACATATCAGGGATAGATATGATGATCCTTGAGGTATTCGCGATGTTTGACACCGTGAAAGTAGAAATCAAGAAGGAGCATCAATTGTTGATGGTTGATGAAACCACTAGTTTCAAGAAGGGCAAGGGCAAGAAAGGATACTTCATGAAACGGCAAATCAGTTGCTGCTCTAGTGAAGAAACCCAAGGTTGAACCCAAACCCGAGACTAAGTGCTTCTGTAATAAGGGGAACAACCACTGGAGCAGAATTACCCTAGATACTTGGTAGATGAGAAGGCTGGCAAGGTTGATAGAAGTATATTGGATATGCATTATGTTAATGTGTACTTTACTAGTACTCCTAGTAGCACCAGGGTATTAAGATACCGGTTCGGTTGCTAAAGTGTTAGTAACTCAAAATAAAAGAGCTACGGAATAAACGGAGACTAGCTAAAGGTGAGCTGACGATATGTGTTGGAAGTGTTTCCAAGTTTGATGTGATCAAACATCGCGCGCTCCCTCTACCATCAAGATTAGTATTAAACCTGAATAATTGTCATTTGGTGTTTGTGTTGAGCATAGACATGATTGGATTATGTCTATCGCAATACGGTTATTCATTTAAGGAGAATAATGGTTACTCTATTTATTTGAATAATACCTTCAATGGTCTTGCACTTAAAGGAGCGGTTTATTGAATCTCAATCGTAGTGATACACATTTTCATGCCAAAAGATATAAGATAGTAATGATAGTACCACTTACATGTGGCACTGCCATGTAAGTCATATTGGTATAAATCGCATGAAGAAGCTCCATGTTGATGGATCTTTGGACTCACTCGTTTTTGAAAAGTTTGAGACATGCGAGCCATGTCTATTGGTGTATACGCATGAAGGAACTCCATGCAGATGGATCGTTTGGATTCACTTGATTTTGAATCACTTGAGATATGCAAATCATACCACATGGGCAAGATGACTGAAAGCCTCGTTTTCAGTAAAATGGAACAAGAAAGCAACTTGTAGGAAGTAACACATTTTGATGTGTGCAGTCCAATGAGTGCTGAGGCATGCAGTGAATATCGTTATGTTCTTACTTCACAGATGATTCGAGTAGATGTTGAGTATATTTACTTGATGAAACACAAGTCTGAATTATTGAATAGTTCAAGTAATTTCAGAGTGAAGTTGAAGATCATTGTGACAAGACGATAAAATGTCTATGATATGATCATAGAGATGAGTATCTGAGTTACGAGCTTTGGCACGCAATTAAGACATTGTGGATATTGTTTCACAATTAATACCGCCTGGAACACCATAGTGTGATGGTGTGTCCGAACATCATAGTTGCACCCTATTGGATATGGTGCGTACCATGACGTCTCTCATCGAATTACCACTATCGTTCATGGGTTAGGCATTAGAGACAACCACACTCACTTTAATAGGGCACCACGTAATTTTGTTGAGACGACACCGTTTGAACTATGGTTTGGAGAAACCTAAGTTGTCGTTTTGTAAAGGTTTGGGGCTGCGACGCTTATGTGAAAAAGTTTCAGGTTGATAAGCTCGAACCCAAAGCGGATAAAATGCATCTTCATAGGACATCCAAAAAAAGTTGGGTATACCTCCTATCTCAGATCCAGAAGCAAAAGTAATTGTTTCTAGAAACGGGTCCTTTCTCGAGGAAAAGTTTCTCTCGAAATAATGAGTGGGAGGATGGTGGAGACTTGATAAGGTTATTGAACCATCACTTCAACTAGTGTGTAGCAGGGCACAAGAAGTTGTTCCTGTGGCACCTACACCAATTGAAGTAGAAGCTTATGATAGTGATCATGAAATTTCGGATCAAGTCACTACCAAACCTCGTAGGTCGACAAGGATGTGTACTGCTTCAGAGTGGTACAGTAATCCTGTCTTGAAGGTCATGTTGCTAGACAACAATGAACCTACGAGCTATGGAGAAGCGATGGTGGGCCCATATTTCGACAAATGGTTAGAATCCCTGAAATCCGAGATAGGATCCATGTATCAGAACAAAGCATGTACTTTGGTGGACTTGCCCGATGATCGGCAAGCCATTGAGATAATGGATCTTTAAGAAGAAGACGGACGTGGACGGTAATGTCACCGTCTATGAAGCTCGACTTGTGGTGAAGAGTTTTTCACAAGTTCAAGGAGTTGACTACGATGAGATTTTCTCATCCGTAGCGATGCTTAAGTCCGTCGGAATCATGTTAGCATTAGCTGCATTTATGAAATCTGGCAGATGGATGTCAAAACGAGTTTCCTTACCAGTCTTCGTAAGGAAAGGTTGTATGCGATACAATCAGAAAGGTTTTGTCGATCCTAAGGATGCTAAAAGGTATGCAAAGCTCCAGCAATCCTTCTAAGGACTGGAGTAAGCATCTCGGAGTTGGAATGTACACTTTGATGAGATGATCAAAGATTTTGGGTGTGTACAAAGTTTATGAGAAACTTGTATTTCCAAAGAAGTGAGTGGGAGCACTATAGAATTTCTGATGAGTATATGTTGTTGACATATTGTTGATCAGAAATGATGTAGAATTTCTGGAATGCATATAGGGTTATTTGAAAAGTATTTTTCAAGTGAAAACCTAGATTAAGCTACTTGAACATTGAGCATCAAGATCTATGAGGATAGATCAAAACGCTTAATGATACTTTCAAATGAGCACGTACCTTGACATGATCTTGAAAGTGTTCAAGATGGATCAGTCAAAGAAGGAGTTCTTGCCTGAGTCGTAAGGTACGAAGTTAAGAGTTAAAGCTCGACCACGGCAGAAAAGAGAGAAAGGACGAAGGTCGTCCCCTATGCTTTAGACGTAGGCTCTATAGTATGCTATGCTAAGTACCGCACCTGATGTGTGCCTTGCCACATGTCTGGCAAGAGGGTACAAAGGTGATCAAGGAGTGGATCACCAGATAGCGGTCAAAATTATCCTTAGAGGAATAAGGATTTGTTTCTCGATTATGGAGGTGATAAAGAGTTTGGCGTAAAGGGTTACGACGATGCAAGCTTTAACACCTATCCGAATGACTCTGAGTAGCAAACCGGATACGTATAGTGGAGCAACCATTTGGAAAAGCTCCAAGTGGAGCGTGGAAGCAGCATTTACAATATGACCTAGAGATTTGCAAAGTACATACGGATCTGAATGTTGCAGATCCGTTGACTAAAACCTCTCTCACAAGCAAAACATGACCAAACCCCAGAACTCATTGAGTCTTAATCACATGATGATGTGAACTAGTTTAGTGACACTAGTAAACTCTTTGGATGTTGGTCACATGGCGATGTGACCTGTGAGTGTTAATCACATGGCGGTGTGAACTAGATTATTGACTCTAGTGCAAGTGGGAGACTGTTGGAAATATGCCCTAGAGGCAATAATAAATTAAGTTATTATTATATTTCCTTGTTCATGATAATCGTTTATTATCCATGCTATAATTGTATTGATAGGAAACTCAGATACATGTGTGGGTATATAGACAACACCATGTCCCTAGTAAGCCTCTAGTTGACTAGCTCGTTGATCAACAGATGGTTATGGTTTCCTGACCATGGACATTGGATGTCATTGATAACGGGATCACATCATTAGCAGAATGATGTGATGGGCAAGACCCAATCCTAAGCCTAGCACAAAGATCGTGTAGTTCATATGCTAAAGCTTTTCTAATGTCAAGTATCTTTTCCTTAGACCATGAGATTGTGCAACTCCCAGATACCGTAGGAATGCTTTGGGTGTACCAAATGTCACAAGGTAACTGGGTGGCTATAAAGGTGCACTACAGGTATCTCCGGAAGTGTCTGTTGGGTTGGCACGAATCGAGACTGGGATTTGTCACTCCGTGTAAATGGAGAGGTATCACTGGGCCCACTTGGTAGGACATCATCATAATGTGCACAATGTGACCAAGGGGTTGATCACGGGATGATGTGTTACGGAACGAGTAAAGAGACTTGCCGGTAACGAGATTGAACAAGGTATCAGGATACCGACGATCGAATCTCGGGCAAGTACAATACCGCTAGACAAAGGGAATTGTATACGGGATCGATTGAGTCCTTGACATCGTGGTTCATCCGATGAGATCATCGTGGAACATGTGGGAGCCAACATGGGTATCCAGATCCCGCTGTTGGTTATTGACCGGAGAACGTCTCGGTCATGTCTACATGTCTCCCGAACCTGTAGGGTCTACACACTTAAGGTTCGATGACGCTAGGGTTATAAAGGAAGTTTGTATGTGGTTACCGAATGTTGTTCAAAGTCCCGGATGAGATCCCGGACGTCACGAGGAGTTCCGGAATGGTCCGGACGTAAAGATTTATATATGGAAAGTTGTTGTTCGGGTTCCAGAAAAAGTTCGGGTTTTTTCGGTATTGTACCGGGAAGCTTCCAGAAGGTTCCGGAGGATTCCGGAGGGGTCCGGAGGTCCGAAAATTGTTCCACCACGTCCAATACAGTAGCATGGGCTGTAGGGGGGCGCCCTAGCCTTAATGGGCCAGGGGCACCAGCCCCCCCCAAGGCCCATGCGCATGGGAAGGGGAAAACCCTAAGGGGGAGGGCCTCCACTTGACTTGGGAGGCACTCCTCCCCCCCTTGGCCGCCGCCCCCTCCTCAGATTGGATTTGAGGGGGGCGGCCCCCCTCTCCCTTGCCCCTACATATATGTGGGGGGTGGGAGGGCAGCCGCACCACAAGTTCTGGCGCAGCCCTCCCCCTCTCCCAAGTACTCCTCCTCTCCCGCGGTGTTTGGCGAAGCCCTGCGGGATTGCCACGCTCCTCCATCACCACCACGCCGTTGTGCTGCTGCTGGATGGAGTCTTCCTCAACCTCTCCCTCTCTCCTTGCTGGATCAAGGCATGGGCGACGTCACCGGGCTGTATGTGTGTTGAACGCGGAGGTGCCGTCCGTTCGGCACTAGGATCTCCGGTGATTTGGATCACGATGAGTACGACTCCTTCAACCCCGTTCTCTTGAGCGCTTCCGCTTAGCGATCTACAAGGGTATGTAGATGCACTCTCCTTCCCCTCGTTGCTGGTTTCTCCTTAGATAGATCTTGGTGACACGTAGGAAAATTTTGAATTTCTGCTACGTTCCCCAACAGTGGCATCATGAGCTAGGTCTATTGCGTAGATTCTTTACACGAGTAGAACACAAAGTAGTTGTGGGCGTTGATTTTGTTCAATATGACCGTTACTAGTCCAATCTTGTTTCGAGGGTATTGTGGGATGAAGCGGCCCGGACCGACCTTACACGTACTCTTACGTGAGACAGGTTCCACCGACTGACATGCACTTGGTGCATAAGGTGGCTAGCGGGTGCCAGTCTCTCCCACTTTAGTCGGAACGGATTCGATGAAAAGGGTCCTTATGAAGGGTAAATAGCAATTGGCATATCATGTTGTGGTTTTGCGTAGGTAAGAAACGTTCTTGCCAGAAACCCATAGCAGCCACGTAAAACATGCAAACAACAATTAGAGGACGTCTAACTTGTTTTTGCAGGGTATGCTATGTGATGTGATATGGCCAAGAAGAACGTGATGAATGATATGTGATGTATGAGATTGATCATGTTCTTGTAATAGGATTCATGACTTGCATGTCGATGAGTATGACAACCGGCAGGAGCCATAGGAGTTGTCTTTATTTATTGTATGACCTGTGTGTCATTGAACAACGCCATGTAATTACTTTACTTTATTGCTAACCGGTAGCCATAGTAGTAGAAGTAATAAGTTGGCGAGACAACTTCATGGAGACATGATGATGGAGATCATGGTGTCATGCCGGTGACGATGATGATCATGGAGCCCCAAAGATGGAGATCAAAAGGAGCAATATGATATTGGCCATATCATGTCACTATTTGATTGCATGTGATGTTTATCATGTTTATGCATCTTATTTTCTTAGAACGACGGTAGTAAATAAGATGATCCCTCATTAAAATTTCAAGAAAGTGTTCCCCCTAACTGTGCACCGTTGCGAAAGTTCGTCGTTTCGAAGCACCACGTGATGATCGGGTGTGATAGATTCTTACGTTCACATACAACGGGTGTAAGCCAGATTTACACACGCGAAACACTTAGGTTAACTTGACGAGCCTAGCATGTACAGAGATGGCCTCGGAACACAAGAGACCGAAAGGTCGAGCATGAGTCGTATAGTAGATACGACCGACATGAAGATGTTCACCGATGATGACTAGTCCGTCTCACGTGATGATCGGAGACGGCCTAGTTGACTCGGATCATGTAATCACTTAGATGACTAGAGGGATGTATATTTGTGTGGGAGTTCATAAGATGAACTTAATTATCCTGAACATAGTCAAAAGATCTTTGCAAATTATGTCGTAAGCTCGCGCTTTAGTTCCACTGTTTAGATATGTTCCTAGAGAAAATATAGTTGAAAGTTGACAGTAGCGATTATGCAGACAGAAGAAAGCTTATGTCCTTAATGCACCGCTCAGTGTGCTGAACCCCAAACGTCGTTTGTGGATGTTGTGAACATCGGACGTACACGTTTTGATAACTACGTGATAGTTCAGTTAAACGGTTTAAAGTTGAGGCACCAAAGACGTTTTCGAAACGTCGCGGAACATATGTGATGTTTCGAGGGCTGAAATTGGGATTTCAGGCTCGTGCCCACGTCAAGAGGTATAAGACCTCCGACGATTTTCTTAGCCTACAAACTAAGGGAGAAAAGCTCAATTGGTGAGTTTGTGCTCAGATTGTCTGAGTGCAACAATCACTTGAATCGAGTGGGAGTTGATCTTCCAGATGAGATAGTGATGTTTCTCCAAAGTCATTACCACCAAGCTGCTAGAGCTTCGTGATGAACTATAACATATCAGGGATAGATATGATGATCCTTGAGGTATTCGCGATGTTTGACACCGCGAAAGTAGAATAATATTATGCAGTTTGGTCATGAGCGTGTAAAACTACATGACTCCAACATAAAGTTGGTAGGTTGCAATTCCAAAATAAAGATAATGCAATGAGCTTAACTCTTTGGACATGATTCTACCAAACCATTTTAAGTCTAGACATTAGGACAAATTGCTAAACTTCAATCCAAAGGCCATAGAGAATGCCTTCAAGGAGAATTCTGCAATGTTATCCATTCGATTTGCTTGAAATCGATGTCAGATAATGAGCCAATGGTTTCGTGTGAATAAAGCACACACTTAAGACCATCATGTAGATATGTCTTTTAGAACCATGTAATACCTGAATAGTCTACTCAATGGCTGGGAAGAGCCACTTACCTCGACTTGATGCATTCAAGGAGTATGAGTGGTTCATCATAGAATTTAAGGTGTGGAAGCCTTAAAATTAGCTTCCCTATGTCACTTGTAGTGTGCATAAAATCCAAATGTTATTAGAATTTAGCATCATAATAATCATAAACTATTGCTGATAGTTTCTGTTTCAACCCAATGTCTCGATGACCAAGGCGAGTATGCTAAGTTTGTCATGTACAAGACACTCTGGAAAACTATCTCGTACACAACATGTGCTACGGGTTGAGTCGTATGTGTAGTACAATCCAGACGATACACAGAGAATGTGCTTGCCATATCCGGTGCATATGGTAAAGAGAAGTTATTCGAAAATTCGAATCTGAGCCCGAGCTCATCTGCACCTGCGCTCACAAAAAAATCGGAATAAATACTAGAAAAATTCAAAAAAAATCAAAAAAATAGGGTGGTGGAAAATTTGATGCGTGAGGTACGCTCCAATTTTTAAAACATTTGGACTTCTGTGCAGCTCTCAGCAAAAAAGACAAATCGAAGGTCTATAAAAATGTGTACTGTTCATATACTGTTCTGGTCTGATTTTTCTTTTTTGCTGAGAGCTGCACAGAAGTCCAAATGTTTTGAAAATTGGAGCGTACCTCATGCATCAAATTGTTACCACCCAAATTTTTTTTGGAATTGTTTGAATTTTTCTGATTTTTTTACGAATTTTTTTGACCGGGTGCAGATGCACCCGGGCACCGAAACGCCATTCTCGAAGTTATTTCTCTTTATTGTCATCATAAGTTTCGCTATGGAAACTATTTTGATGGATACCTCCATAGTTTAGTAGGGTACAAGTTAAACCTGGGAAGCAATGAAGCATCCCGACGTTACTCGAGTACCCACAGGGATAGTAAATATGACTCGAGTTGAGCCAACAAATACCTCATCGCGTCTAGCAATTTAAAATATCTCCTTTCTCTCAATGAGAGTGGAAACATTGGACTTCCCTAAGTATAGAGTTTGTGGTGCATATGTCCACAAGGCACATATCATTTTTCATCCGATTAACTCCCGTAGAAATCTATATATGTTGGAAATATGCCCTAGAGGCAATAATAAATTAAGTTATTATTATATTTCCTTGTTCATGATAATCGTTTATTATCCATGCTATAATTGTATTGATAGGAAACTCAGATACATGTGTGGGTACATAGACAACACCATGTCCCTAGTAAGCCTCTAGTTGACTAGCTCGTTGATCAACAGATGGTTACGGTTTCGTGACCATGGACATTGGATGTCATTGATAACAGGATCACATCATTAGCAGAATGATGTGATGGGCAAGACCCAATCCTAAGCCTAGCACAAAGATCGTGTAGTTCATATGCTAAAGCTTTTCTAATGTCAAGTATCTTTTCCTTAGACCATGAGATTGTGCAACTCCCGGATACCGTAGGAATGCTTTGGGTGTACCAAACGTCACAAGGTAACTGGGTGGCTATAAAGGTGCACTACAGGTATCTCCAAAAGTGTCTGTTGGGTTGGCACGAATCGAGACTGGGATTTGTCACTCCGTGTAAACGGAGAGGTATCTCTGGGCCGACTCGGTAGGACATCATCATAATGTGCACAATGTGACCAAGGGGTTGATCACGGCATGATTTGTTACGGAACGAGTAAAGAGACTTGCCGGTAACGAGATTGAACAAGGTATCAGGATACCGACGATCGAATCTCGGGCAAGTACAATACCGCTAGACAAAGGGAATTGTATACGGGATCGATTGAGTCCTTGACATCGTGGTTCATCCGATGAGATCATCGTGGAACATGTGGGAGCCAAGATGGGTATCCAGATCCCGCTGTTGGTTATTGACCGGAGAACGTCTCGGTCATGTCTACATGTCTCCCGAACCCGTAGGGTCTACACACTTAAGGTTCGATGACGCTAGGGTTATAAAGGAAGTTTGTATGTGGTTACCGAATGTTGTTCGGAGTCCCATATGAGATCCCGGATGTCACGAGGAGTTCCGGAATGGTCCGGAGGTAAAGATTTATATATGGAAAGTTGTTGTTCGGGTTCCGGAAAAAGTTCGGGTTTTTTCGGTATTGTACCGGGAAGCTTCCGGAAGGTTCCGGAGGGGTTCGGAGGTCCGGAAATTGTTCCACCATGCCCAATACAGTATCATGGGCTGTAGGGGGCCGCCCTAGCCTTAATGGGCCAGGGGCACCAGCCCCCCAAGGCCCATGCGCATGGGAAGGGGAAAACCCTAAGGGGGAGGGCCTCCACTTGACTTGGGAGGCACTCCTCCCCCCCTTGGCCGCCGCCCCCTCCTCAGATTGGATTTGAGGGGGCCGCCCCCCCTCTCCCTTGCCCCTATATATATGTGGGGGTGGGAGGGCAGCCGCACCACAAGTTCTGGCGCAGCCCTCCCCCTCTCCCAAGTACTCCTCCTCTCCCGCGGTGTTTGGCGAAGCCCTGCAGGATTGCCACGCTCCTCCATCACCACCACGCCGTTGTGCTGCTGCTGGATGGAGTCTTCCTCAACCTCTCCCTCTCTCCTTGCTGGATCAAGGCATGGGAGACGTCACCGGGCTGTACGTGTGTTGAACGCGGAGGTGCCGTCCGTTCGACACTAGGATCTCCGGTGATTTGGATCACGACGAGTACGATTCCTTCAACCCCGTTCTCTTGAGCGCTTCCTCTTAGCGATCTACAAGGGTATGTAGATGCACTCTCCTTCCCCTCGTTGCTGGTTTCTCCTTAGATAGATCTTGGTGACACGTAGGAAAATTTTGAATTTCTGCTACGTTCCCCAACTGTGGCATCATGATCTAGGTCTATTGCGTAGATTCTTTGCACGAGTAGAACACAAAGTAGTTGTGGGCATTGATTTTGTTCAATATGCTTACCGTTACTAGTCCAATCTTCTTTCGACGGTATTGTGGGATGAAGCGGCCCGGACCGACCTTACACGTACTCTTACGTGAGACAGGTTCCACCGACTGACATGCACTTGGTGCATAAGGTGGCTAGCGGGTGCCAGTCTCTCCCACTTTAGTCGGAACGGATTCGATGAAAAGGGTCCTTATGAAGGGTAAATAGCAATTGGCATATCACGTTGTGGTTTTGCGTAGGTAAGAAACGTTCTTGCTAGAAACCCATAGCAGCCACGTAAAACATGCAGACAACAATTAGAGGACGTCTAACTTGTTTTTGCAGGGTATGCTATGTGATGTGATATGGCCAAGAAGAATGTGATGAATGATATGTGATGTATGAGATTGATCATGTTCTTGTAATAGGATTCACGACTTGCATGTCGATGAGTATGACAACCGGCAGGAGCCATAGGAGTTGTCTTTATTTATTGTATGACCTGCGTGTCATTGAACAACGCCATGTAATTACTTTACTTTATTGCTAACCGGTAGCCATAGTAGTAGAAGTAATAAGTTGGCGAGACAACTTCATGGAGACACGATGATGGAGATCATGGTGTCATGCCGGTGACGATGATGATCATGGAGCCCCGAAGATGGAGATCAAAAGGAGCAATATGATATTGGCCATATCATGTCACTATTTTATTGCATGTGATGTTTATCATGTTTATGCATCTTATTTGCTTAGAACGACGGTAGTAAATAAGATGATCCCTCATTAAAATTTCAAGAAAGTGTTCCCCCTAACTGTGCACCGTTGCGAAAGTTCGTCGTTTCGAAGCACCACGTGATGATCGGGTGTGATAGATTCTTACGTTCACATACAACGGGTGTAAGCCAGATTTACACACGCGAAACACTTAGGTTAACTTGACGAGCCTAGCATGTACAGACATGGCCTCGGAACACAAGAGACCGAAAGGTCGAGCATGAGTCATATAGTAGATACGACCAACATGAAGATGTTCACCGATGATGACTAGTCCGTCTCACGTGATGATCGGACACGGCCTAGTTGACTCGGATCATGTAATCACTTAGATGACTAGAGGGATGTCTATTTGTGTGGGAGTTCATAAGATGAACTTAATTATCCTGAACATAGTCAAAAGATCTTTGCAAATTATGTCGTAAGCTCGCGCTTTAGTTCCACTGTTTAGATATGTTCCTAGAGAAAATACAGTTGAAAATTGACAGTAGCGATTATGCGGACAGAAGAAAGCTTATGTCCTTAATGCACTGCTTAGTGTGCTGAACCCCAAACGTCGTTTGTGGATGTTGCGAACATCGGACGTACACGTTTTGATAACTACGTGATAGTTCAGTTAAACGGTTTAAAGTTGAGGCACCAAAGACGTTTTCGAAACGTCGCGGAACATATGTGATGTTTTGAGGGCTGAAATTGGGATTTCAGGCTCGTGCCCACGTCAACAGGTTTAAGACCTTCGACGATTTTCTTAGCCTACAAACTAAGGGAGAAAAGCTCAATTGTTGAGCTTGTGCTCAGATTGTCTGAGTGCAACGATCACTTTAATCGAGTGGGAGTTGATCTTCCACATGAGATAGTGATGTTTCTCCAAAGTCATTACCACCAAGCTGCTAGAGCTTCGTGATGAACTATAACATATCAGGGATAGATATGATGATCCTTGAGGTATTCGCGATGTTTGACACCGTGAAAGTAGAAATCAAGAAGGAGCATCAATTGTTGATGGTTGATGAAACCACTAGTTTCAAGAAGGGCAAGGGCAAGAAGGGATACTTCATGAAACGGCAAATCAGTTGCTGCTCTAGTGAAGAAACCCAAGGTTGAACCCAAACCCGAGACTAAGTGCTTCTGTAATAAGGGGAACAACCACTGGAGCAGAATTACCCTAGATACTTGGTAGATGAGAAGGCTGGCAAGGTCGATAGAAGTATATTGGATATGCATTATGTTAATGTGTACTTTACTAGTACTCCTAGTAGCACCAGGGTATTAAGATACCGGTTCGGTTGCTAAAGTGTTAGTAACTCGAAATAAAAGAGCTACGGAATAAACGGAGACTAGCTAAAGGTGAGCTGACGATATGTGTTGGAAGTGTTTCCAAGTTTGATGTGATCAAACATCGCGCGCTCCCTCTACCATCAAGATTAGTATTAAACCTGAATAATTGTCATTTGGTGTTTGTGTTGAGCATAGACATGATTGGATTATGTCTATCGCAATACGGTTATTCATTTAAGGAGAATAATGGTTACTCTATTTATTTGAATAATACCTTCAATGGTCTTGCACTTAAAGGAGCGGTTTATTGAATCTCAATCGTAGTGATACACATTTTCATGCCAAAAGATATAAGATAGTAATGATAGTACCACTTACATGTGGCACTGCCATGTAAGTCATATTGGTATAAATCGCATGAAGAAGCTCCATGTTGATGGATCTTTGGACTCACTCGTTTTTGAAAAGTTTGAGACATGCGAGCCATGTCTATTGGTGTATACGCATGAAGGAACTCCATGCAGATGGATCGTTTGGATTCACTTGATTTTGAATCACTTGAGATATGCAAATCATACCACATGGGCAAGATGACTGAAAGCCTCGTTTTCAGTAAAATGGAACAAGAAAGCAACTTGTAGGAAGTAACACATTTTGATGTGTGCAGTCCAATGAGTGTTGAGGCATGCAGTGAATATCGTTATGTTCTTACTTCACAGATGATTCGAGTAGATGTTGAGTATATTTACTTGATGAAACACAAGTCTGAATTATTGAATAGTTCAAGTAATTTCAGAGTGAAGTTGAAGATCATTGTGACAAGACGATAAAATGTCTATGATATGATCATAGAGATGAGTATCTGAGTTACGAGCTTTGGCACGCAATTAAGACATTGTGGATATTGTTTCACAATTAATACCGCCTGGAACACCATAGTGTGATGGTGTGTCCGAACATCATAGTTGCACCCTATTGGATATGGTGCGTACCATGACGTCTCTCATCGAATTACCACTATCGTTCATGGGTTAGGCATTAGAGACAACCACACTCACTTTAATAGGGCACCACGTAATTCTGTTGAGACGACACCGTTTGAACTATGGTTTGGAGAAACCTAAGTTGTCGTTTCGTAAAGGTTTGGGGCTGCGACGCTTATGTGAAAAAGTTTCAGGTTGATAAGCTCGAACCCAAAGCGGATAAAATGCATCTTCATAGGACATCCAAAAAAAGTTGGGTATACCTCCTATCTCAGATCCGGAAGCAAAAGTAATTGTTTCTAGAAACGGGTCCTTTCTCGAGGAAAAGTTTCTCTCGAAATAATGAGTGGGAGGATGGTGGAGACTTGATAAGGTTATTGAACCATCACTTCAACTAGTGTGTAGCAGGGCACAAGAAGTTGTTCCTGTGGCACCTACACCAATTGAAGTAGAAGCTTATGATAGTGATCATGAAATTTCGGATCAAGTCACTACCAAACCTCGTAGGTCGACAAGGATGCGTACTGCTTCAGAGTGGTACAGTAATCCTGTCTTGAAGGTCATGTTGCTAGACAACAATGAACCTACGAGCTATGGAGAAGCGATGGTGGGCCCATATTCCGACAAATGGTTAGAATCCATGAAATCCGAGGTAGGATCCATGTATCAGAACAAAGCATGTACTTTGGTGGACTTGCCCGATGATCGGCAAGCCATTGAGATAATGGATCTTTAAGAAGAAGACGGACGTGGACGGTAATGTCACCGTCTATGAAGCTCGACTTGTGGTGAAGAGTTTTTCACAAGTTCAAGGAGTTGACTACGATGAGATTTTCTCATCCGTAGCGATGCTTAAGTCCGTCGGAATCATGTTAGCATTAGCTGCATTTATGAAATCTGGCAGATGGATGTCAAAACGAGTTTCCTTACCAGTCTTCGTAAGGAAAGGTTGTATGCGATACAATCAGAAAGGTTTTGTCGATCCTAAGGATGCTAAAAGGTATGCAAAGCTCCAGCAATCCTTCTAAGGACTGGAGTAAGCATCTCGGAGTTGGAATGTACACTTTGATGAGATGATCAAAGATTTTGGGTGTGTACAAAGTTTATGAGAAACTTGTATTTCCAAAGAAGTGAGTGGGAGCACTATAGAATTTTTGATGAGTATATGTTGTTGACATATTGTTGATCAGAAATGATGTAGAATTTCTGGAATGCATATAGGGTTATTTGAAAAGTATTTTTCAAGTGAAAACCTAGATTAAGCTACTTGAACATTGAGCATCAAGATCTATGAGGATAGATCAAAACGCTTAATGATACTTTCAAATGAGCACGTACCTTGACATGATCTTGAAAGTGTTCAAGATGGATCAGTCAAAGAAGGAGTTCTTGCCTGAGTCGTAAGGTACGAAGTTAAGAGTTAAAGCTCGACCACGGCAGAAAAGAGAGAAAGGACGAAGGTCGTCCCCTATGCTTTAGACGTAGGCTCTATAGTATGCTATGCTAAGTACCGCACCTGATGTGTGCCTTGCCACATGTCTGGCAAGAGGGTACAAAGGTGATCAAGGAGTGGATCACCAGATAGCGGTCAAAATTATCCTTAGAGGAATAAGGATTTGTTTCTCGATTATGGAGGTGATAAAGAGTTTGGCGTAAAGGGTTACGACGATGCAAGCTTTAACACCTATCCGAATGACTCTGAGTAGCAAACCGGATACGTATAGTGGAGCAACCATTTGGAAAAGCTCCAAGTGGAGCGTGGAAGCAGCATTTACAATATGACCTAGAGATTTGCGAAGTACATACGGATCTGAATGTTGCAGATCCGTTGACTAAAACCTCTCTCACAAGCAAAACATGACCAAACCCAAGAACTCATTGAGTCTTAATCACATGATGATGTGAACTAGTTTAGTGACACTAGTAAACTCTTTGGATGTTGGTCACATGGTGATGTGACCTGTGAGTGTTAATCACATGGCGGTGTGAACTAGATTATTGACTCTAGTGCAAGTGGGAGACTGTTGGAAATATGCCCTAGAGGCAATAATAAATTAAGTTATTATTATATTTCCTTGTTCATGATAATCGTTTATTATCCATGCTATAATTGTATTGATAGGAAACTCAGATACATGTGTGGGTATATAGACAACACCATGTCCCTAGTAAGCCTCTAGTTGACTAGCTCGTTGATCAACAGATGGTTATGGTTTCCTGACCATGGACATTGGATGTCATTGATAACGGGATCACATCATTAGCAGAATGATGTGATGGGCAAGACCCAATCCTAAGACTAGCACAAAGATCGTGTAGTTCATATGCTAAAGCTTTTCTAATGTCAAGTATCTTTTCCTTAGACCATGAGATTGTGCAACTCCCGGATACCGTAGGAATGCTTTGGGTGTACCAAACGTCACAAGGTAACTGGGTGGCTATAAAGGTGCACTACAGGTATCTCCGGAAGTGTCTGTTGGGTTGGCACGAATTGAGACTGGGATTTGTCACTCCGTGTAAATGGAGAGGTATCACTGGGCCCACTTGGTAGGACATCATCATAATGTGCACAATGTGACCAAGGGGTTGATCACGGGATGATGTGTTACGGAACGAGTAAAGAGACTTGCCGGTAACGAGATTGAACAAGGTATCAGGATACCGACGATCGAATCTCGGGCAAGTACAATACCGCTGGACAAAGGGAATTGTATACGGGATCGATTGAGTCCTTGACATCGTGGTTCATCCGATGAAATCATCGTGGAACATGTGGGAGCCAACATGGGTATCCAGATCCCGCTGTTGGTTATTGACCGGAGAACGTCTCGGTCATGTCTACATGTCTCCCGAACCCGTAGGGTCTACACACTTAAGGTTCGATGACGCTAGGGTTATAAAGGAAGTTTGTATGTGGTTACCGAATGTTGTTCAAAGTCCTGGATGAGATCCCGGATGTCACGAGGAGTTCCGGAATGGTCCGGAGGTAAAGATTTATATATGGAAAGTTGTTGTTCGGGTTCCAGAAAAAGTTCGGGTTTTTTCGGTATTGTACCGGGAAGCTTCCAGAAGGTTCCGGAGGATTCCGGAGGGGTCTGGAGGTCCGAAAATTGTTCCACCACGTCCAATACAGTAGCATGGGCTGTAGGGGGGCGCCCTAGCCTTAATGGGCCAGGGGCACCAGCCCCCCCCCCCCCAAGGCCCATGCGCATGGGAAGGGGAAAACCCTAAGGGGGAGGGCCTCCACTTGACTTGGGAGGCACTCCTCCCCCCCTTGGCCGCCGCCCCCTCCTCAGATTGGATTTGAGGGGGGCGGCCCCCCTCTCCCTTGCCCCTACATATATGTGGGGGGTGGGAGGGCAGCCGCACCACAAGTTCTGGCGCAGCCCTCCCCCTCTCCCAAGTACTCCTCCTCTCCCGCGGTGTTTGCTGAAGCCCTGCAGGATTGCCACGCTCCTCCATCACCACCACGTCGTTGTGCTGCTGCTGGATGGAGTCTTCCTCAACCTCTCCCTCTCTCCTTGCTGGATCAAGGCATGGGCGACGTCGCCGGGCTGTATGTGTGTTGAACGCGGAGGTGCCGTCCGTTCGGCACTAGGATCTCCGGTGATTTGGATCACGATGAGTACGACTCCTTCAACCCCGTTCTCTTGAGCGCTTCCGCTTAGCGATCTACAAGGGTATGTAGATGCACTCTCCTTCCCCTCGTTGCTGGTTTCTCCTTAGATAGATCTTGGTGACACGTAGGAAAATTTTGAATTTCTGCTACGTTCCCCAACAGTGGCATCATGAGCTAGGTCTATTTCGTAGATTCTTTACACGAGTAGAACACAAAGTAGTTTTGGGCGTTGATTTTTTTCAATATGACCGTTACTAGTCCAATCTTGTTTCGAGGGTATTGTGGGATGAAGCGGCCCGGACCGACCTTACACGTACTCTTACGTGAGACAGGTTCCACCGACTGACATGCACTTGGTGCATAAGGTGGCTAGCGGGTGCCAGTCTCTCCCACTTTAGTCGGAACGGATTCGATGAAAAGGGTCCTTATGAAGGGTAAATAGCAATTGGCATATCATGTTGTGGTTTTGCGTAGGTAAGAAACGTTCTTGCTAGAAACCCATAGCAGCCACGTAAAACATGCAAACAACAATTAGAGGACGTCTAACTTGTTTTTGCAGGGTATGCTATGTGATGTGATATGGCCAAGAAGAACGTGATGAATGATATGTGATGTATGAGATTGATCATGTTCTTGTAATAGGATTCACGACTTGCATGTCGATGAGTATGACAACCGGCAGGAGCCATAGGAGTTGTCTTTATTTATTGTACGACCTGTGTGTCATTGAACAACGCCATGTAATTACTTTACTTTATTGCTAACCGGTAGCCATAGTAGTAGAAGTAATAAGTTGGCGAGACAACTTCATGGAGACACGATGATGGAGATCATGGTGTCATGCCGGTGACGATGATGATCATGGAGCCCTGAAGATGGAGATCAAAAGGAGCAATATGATATTGGCCATATCATGTCACTATTTGATTGCATGTGATGTTTATCATGTTTATGCATCTTATTTGCTTAGAACGACGGTAGTAAATAAGATGATCCCTCATTAAAATTTCAAGAAAGTGTTCCCCCTAACTGTGCACCGTTGCGAAAGTTCGTCGTTTCGAAGCACCACGTGATGATCGGGTGTGATAGATTCTTACGTTCACATACAACGGGTGTAAGCCAGATTTACACACGCGAAACACTTAGGTTAACTTGACAAGCCTAGCATGTACAGAGATGGCCTCGGAACACAAGAGACCGAAAGGTCGAGCATGAGTCGTATAGTAGATACGACCGACATGAAGATGTTCACCGATGATGACTAGTCCGTCTCACGTGATGATCGGACACGGCCTAGTTGACTCGGATCATGTAATCACTTAGATGACTAGAGGGATGTCTATTTGTGTGGGAGTTCGTAAGATGAACTTAATTATCCTGAACATAGTCAAAAGATCTTTGCAAATTATGTCGTAAGCTCGCGCTTTAGTTCCACTGTTTAGATATGTTCCTAGAGAAAATATAGTTGAAAGTTGACAGTAGCGATTATGCGGACAGAAGAAAGCTTATGTCCTTAATGCACCGCTCAGTGTGCTGAACCCCAAACGTCGTTTGTGGATGTTGCGAACATCGGACGTACACGTTTTGATAACTACGTGACAGTTCAGTTAAACGGTTTAAAGTTGAGGCACCAAAGACGTTTTCGAAACGTCGCGGAACATATGTGATGTTTCGAGGGCTGAAATTGGGATTTCAGGCTCGTGCCCACGTCAAGAGGTATAAGACCTCCGACGATTTTCTTAGCCTACAAACTAAGAAAGAAAAGCTCAATTGTTGAGTTTGTGCTCAGATTGTCTGAGTGCAACAATCACTTGAATCGAGTGGGAGTTGATCTTCCAGATGAGATAGTGATGTTTCTCCAAAGTCATTACCACCAAGCTGCTAGAGCTTCGTGATGAACTATAACATATCAGGGATAGATATGATGATCCTTGAGGTATTCGCGATGTTTGACACCGCGAAAGTAGAATAATATTATGCAGTTTGGTCATGAGCGTGTAAAACTACATGACTCCAACGTAAAGTTGGTAGGTTGCAATTCCAAAATAAAGATAATGCAATGAGCTTAACTCTTTGGACATGATTCTACCAAACCATTTTAAGTCTAGACATTAGGACAAATTGCTAAACTTCAATCCAAAGGCCATAGAGAATGCCTTCAAGGAGAATTCTGCAATGTTATCCATTCGATTTGCTTGAAATCGATGTCAGATAATGAGCCAATGGTTTCGTGTGAATAAAGCACACACTTAAGACCATCATGTAGATATGTCTTTTAGAACCATGTAATACCTGAATAGTCTACTCAATGGCTGGGAAGAGCCACTTACCTCGACTTGATGCATTCAAGGAGTATGAGTGGTTCATCATAGAATTTAAGGTATGGAAGCCTTAAAATTAGCTTCCCTATGTCACTTGTAGTGTGCATAAAATCCAAATATTATTAGAATTTAGCATCATAATAATCATAAACTATTGGAATTGCTGATAGTTTCTGTTTCAATCCAATGTCTCGATGACCAAGGCGAGTATGCTAAGTTTGTCATGTACAAGACACTCTGGAAAACTATCTCGTACACAACATGTGCTACGGGTTGAGTCGTATGTGTAGTACAATCCAGATGATACACAGAGAATGTGCTTTCCATATCCGGTGCATATGGTAAAGAGAAGTTATTCGAAAATTCGAATCTGAGCCCGAGCTCATCTGCACCTGCGCTCACAAAAAAATCGGAATAAATACTAGAAAAATTCAAAAAAATTCAAAAAACAATTGGGTGGTGGACAATTTGATGCCTGAGGTACGCTCCAATTTTTAAAACATTTGTACTTCTGCGCAGCTCTCAGCAAAAAAGACAAATCAAAGGTCTGTAAAAATGTGTACTATTCATATACTGTTCTGGTTTGATTTGTCTTTTTTGCTGAGAGCTGCACAGAAGTCCAAATGTTTTGAAAATTGGAGCGTACCTCACGCATCAAATTGTCTACCACCCAAATTTTTTTTGGAATTGTTTGAATTTTTCTGATTTTTTTACGAATTTTTTTTGACCGGGTGCAGATGCACCCTGGCACCGAAACGCCATTCTCGAAGTTATTTCTCCTTATTGTCATCATAAATTTCGCTATGGAAACCATTTTGATGGATACCTCCATAGTTTAGTAGGGTACAAGTTAAACCTGGGAAGCAATGAAGCATCCCGACGTTACTCGAGTACCCACAGGGATAGTAAATATGACTCGAGTTGAGCCAACAAATACCTCATCGCGTCTAGCGATTTTAAAATATCTCCTTCCTCTCAGTGAGAGTGGAAACATTGGACTTCTCTAAGTATAGAGTTTGTGGTGCATATGTCCACAAGGCACATATCATTTTTCATCCGATTAACTCCCGCAGAAATCTATATATAGACATGAAGATTCTTAAGAAAATCACTGTCGGATATATAGAATACATACAAATGAATTTGTATGAAAATGTTGATACAATATATTATGATATACAATATATGATGACAATAATAATCATGTTCTTATTAGAACATCATAAATGGACAGAAATAAATAGATCACTAAGGAGACTAAGGGACTAAATGTATAGTCTCCAAACATGTCGGTTGATGCATATTCAACCATCATGCTCTCCATGCTCATAGAGTCTCGTGATAGCTTGATGGTGTCAGGTTGAGGGTTTGAAGTGAGTTTCAAACCATTACCCTTGAGGTCCTTTGCGTCCCGATGGCGTGGTTTGGATTGCACGCACTATCCCATGGGATGCAAGACTGATCTTGATGTCCATGACCCGCTTAAGTGCGTTGTGGCCATTGAGGGCAAGTGCCTCACATTGTTAGCCATCGATTACTTATAGGGGCAAGCCAGAGATAATTAATTTACAAGAAGTAAATTAAAAAGCATCATGGTTTTGTAATAAGAATGTAAAAATTCGACTCAAGTGTATAATTTGAAAATGCTCAACCTCAATTGTGGGAACATAACACATTGAAGATCATTCAGATCTCACAGTAATAGAGATAGTCTGCACATGGGCAGTAGATCCAACTCATTACCTTGTGTTTTTCTAATATAATGAGGGAGATGTTATTGTCAAAAATTTACAAGTTTGTTGTGCGGGAGAAATCAATCTCGACCGCTATGGCATGTTCATGAAGAATGGCAATGTGGTAAACACAAAGAACATATCATCTCCGGTGAAAAACTGGTAATTTATTTATATTACAGATTGTGTAATATAAATACAAATTAATGTTGCAAAATTAATAGATTTCAAGAAAGGTGGCTCGAAATCATTAATGCGAATCTCAAAATGCTAAGGATGACACCTTGAATTTTGCATATGTATTTGCAAGAAATTGAAAATCTCAATTGCAAATAGACGTATCAATCTCGACATGTGGTTAACATGAAAATAGATACATCATAGAAATATTCCGGAATACCACGTACTCAACGGAGAAACAGTACTGCAGTGGTACTGAATTTAACTTTGCAAGAGATTAAAATCTCGATATCAAATAGATGTAATTTATCTCAACACTTGACAAATGTGGAAATATAACAGACTAAAAACAGGGATAAAATCACTGTTAAAAGTTGTTGTTAGAACTAATTTTCTGAAAAGAAAAGAGTAAATTAGTAAAGCAAATACTACTATAGGAGTGTTGATGACTCAACTAGTAAAGCAATTAAGCAAACACTAGTACGGGAGTGCTAATGACTCAACCGCATGCAGGTAAGCCACGTAGTAGTACACGTATGTGCGGCAGTCCACGACCTGGTCAATCGAGTACAGATAAGGAGAGAGACATTCCCAATTACTCAATCCCCATCCTCACCAGACTAACAGGCAGAGACTGACTTCCATGGCCGACCGGTGCCACCTCCAGCCACGCTGCCACGGCGTTCATCGGCGACGGGTGGAGGGACCAAGTGCTCCATCGTCTTCCTCGGGAGAGGAACCACCAATGAGGTCGTGGCTGGAAGCCACGCCGGTGGAGACGCCGTTTGCGGCACCGTTCGTGAGGCCGAGCGCTGCGGGGCTCCATGTGCCAGAGCGGCCGCTCGACGGCGAGCTCGCCAACGGGACGCCAAGGGCCATGAGACGGCGGCGAGCGCCCGAGTGCGGCGAAGGCTGAGGAGTTGCAGGCGCCGGGGTCAGCAGGCGTGGCGCGACGCGACGGCGTCGGTGTTGACGCCCGCGGCACTACTGGAGCAGCTCAGAAGGGGCTCGTAGGGCGAGAGTCGTGTCGTGCCTCCGCGTTGGAGGCCTCGATCGTGCCTCAACCATGCTCCGCGTTGGGAGTCACCTCCTCTGCCGGGGGTGTTGCGCCGGAGGGCGCTGCCTCCCTGCAGAGCTGAGGTCGTGCCATGGCCACCACTTCGCGGGCTGCGCGCCTCTCTGTGAGCGGGCGCGACCGTTGCCGTGGTCCCCTGCGCTCGTAGGGGCAAGGCCGAGGCCAGGCGCGGGGTGTACCGGGAGGAACGACCGCACCTTTTGCTCGTCGCGCGTGCGTCGGATGGCGCAGCCGAGGGCCCGACCACCGCAGTGCTTTGCGACGAGGCTGAACTCCACGCCGTGGGGAGCCGTGCAAGAGGGCTGTCTGTCAGTCTCGTGGGCGGGGCGCGCGAGGGCGGCCACGGCGATGGACGGAGCGCGGGAGCGCGGCCACGGGCGGGGCGCAGGTGGCCACGCGGGCGGGCGCGGCCTGGCGCTGCCGGCTGTATGGCGCGGTTGCGTCGTACGCCAGTGCCAGGGGCCGATGATACGACACAGTTGCTGATGCTAATGCTTTCTACAGTGGAAAAACACGGTGAAGAACCTTTTTTTCTTCTCATGTGGTGCCTTTTTGCATCAGTCTGTTGATTGATCTTCTGGCCTTGGTGATCTTTGAATCAATGGATGCCAACGCCCACTTATTCTGTTGTCGATTCAGGAATAGAGTCGACGGCGGTTGGGTAGACGCCCTGTTTCTTCTGATTTTGGCCGAACACCTATGATTTTCTTTCTTCGATTTGCTCTTTCTGTATGCACTTGATGAAGTAACTCACGTGAGTGCATAGCGTAAACCAAGAAGAGAAAACAATCAAATCAATTGTTAGATCATTGATGTTAATCACAAAAGATAAGAAATTTGCTTTCTCCTGATCGATCTCTTGAACGGCGGTGCATCTCTGCAGTGGGCGGCTAATTTCTCCAGCGATCTGGCCATGATCGGCAATCTTCGGAAGGAAGCCCAGCAGTGGGGGTTTCGCCGGAAGCGGTTCCATGCGCCATCCCTTCTGCGCTGGATACTCTTCTCACCGCCGCTGGCCGCAAAGGGCCTGTGCGTGAACGGGCCCCTATTCACTTGATGATGGGATTACATATATAGCCCCTGAAGGGATACGACCGAAGGGATGTGAGGCAACCACCTCGGTTAGAAAAAGCAAGGATTATTTTATTGGTGACGGCTCTCTTTGCACTGGAGTGTTATCCACCGCACTTCATTTGCTTGGCGACTTCTTTTCCCTCTTCACTTCATCTATTGAACTGTAGTTTGCTTTTTCATAGAGAAAGAATTGCCATATACTACAACCCTCTGTAAAAAAAAATATATACTGCAGTTCTATATAGAGAAATTGTCAGATACAGTACTACTGTGCTGTAGTATCTGATATTAGGGAAACATGCAATGGTAATACTCCCATCGGACACTCCGCTGTACTTTCTAACAAAGGAAACCAGTCTTTGCGCAAATGAAGAAACTCCTGAGCCGTTCCAAGTCTTCAACTGACTCCCCTGCAACACCCAAATAGTCACCTGGCTTTCGTGCTCTGAGACGTCTTCAAGGACTTCATAGCTTCCCTAAATATTATTGGAAGGAGAAGTATCAGATACTATTTGGAATGGCATAGTTATGTCTGGCACTTGTAATTCTGTAGGCACCATTGCACGACAGTATATGCATGCCTCTTCCTAAATATCAGCAAAGTACTACTCAAGGGCAGATTACAGAGTTACTACTATACGTCAGGGTAGGTTGGTGCATTGGCATTGATAACAGTACAAAGTGGCACTCCGAAATCCTAACAAACACAAAATAGAACGGAGTCAAGTTCTCGACAGTCTCATGACAAGGGCGCATGCATGTACTTGCAGCATAGGTAACTAATACTGTGCTTGAGATGTGCTGAAACACGGCCAGCCAGCTACCAATGCAAGGTCATCGCCAAAAGGCATTAGTGTAACCAAAGAGGCAGATGGGTTTACCGTAATGCATCCTCGATGTCAGTGTCCACTGGGTCCAATTTGAGTCCATCCAAGAACCGTTCACTTGCACCCTCGTAGTCCTGACGATAAACACAAAAAGTGAACGATCATAAACAATTTGGAATGCCAAGAGAAAAACTGTAGCATCAGAGCGTCACCCTGCTGGCGACAAGCTTTTGGCCAGTGAGGCCGCATTTTTCTGCATTTATTAGCATCTAGCAAAGCCTTTCTTCCGTCGCCCATGTGAAGCCAACAAAGGCTCCTGTCTGAGAACAAGACTGCGTCATCAGGATCAAGCTGCATTGCCTACATTACACAAGACAAATCGACAGTTCAGCTTACTAAGTTTATTTTAACTCAAATTGAATTAGTTAACTGGATAAAACAACAGTTAGGAAGTTGTCAACACTCAAACAAGAAATCTACACATTTTTTATTCATACTAGCCTACATAAAATACAAATTAGCAAGTCTACAAAAGCCAGCCTAACATACATTTACTAAATATATAGCACAATGTTAAAGTACACTCATTTATTCTATTCTAGTCCTAACAAGAAAAATCTGCACATAGCTGCAGAGTAACTTTTGAACTAAATAACTTACATTAAAAAGCTTGCTTTTCCATTATCCCACTCGTTCATTATAGTCATCCCTGTGTTTTTTTCCTGACTGTGAGGCAAAGGCCACTCCCTCC